>NC_143587.1:39999678-40299678 GCF_048544385.1 Mastigoproctus giganteus | reverse complement strand
TCTGGCTTATGTTACCCATTTATGGACTAATTCAATGGAAAGATTCGGTGAAAACAAGTAGTTGCTCTTGACATCTCAAAGGCTTTTGATCGTGTTTGGCATAAAGGTCTTCTAAACAAGCTTCCATCTTATGGTTTGCCAACTGTTTTTAGTAATTGGTTATCCAGTTTTCTCTCTGATCGCTCACTAAGGGTGATGGTAGATGGCTCTCTGTCTTCTAACTTCTCCACTAATGCCGGTGTCCCCCAAGGTTCAGTTCTTTCCCCCACTCTTTTCCTCTTGTATATCAATGACCTTCTTCCATTGACTGGAAATCCTATCCATAGTTTTGCCGATGATAGCACATTGCATTCAACTTTCCATTTTGAGAAACCTTGTCCAGCTCAATCAGCTTCAACTTCTCGAAAATCTGCTGCCAATTCCTTAAATGCCGATCTTCAGGTAATTCTCCAGTTGGGCAAAGACAACTTAGTTGATTTCAACCCTTCTAAAACTCAATCTTGTCTTATATGTCGCAAAAACGATTCTTCTGCTCCTATGCTTATCTTTAGTGACACTCCGATTTCTAGGCAAAATGATATATCTCTTTTGGGTATTACCCTGACATCTAATCTCTCAGCCGACCGGGCTAGCCGAGTGGGTAAAGTACCTACCCGGCAACCCAAAGGTCGCGGGTTCGATTCCCGCCTCGGGCTTGGATCAAAGTACTGCAAAAACCTTGGGAGGTGCAATATGGCCACAGAAGCCGATGCGCCAACAACTACCAAATCAAAATCAATCTAATCTCTCTTGGCACAAGCACATTACAAATATTGCTTCCTCTGCATCTAAAAAACTTGGTTTTCTCCTTCGCTCTCGGCGTTACTTTTCTCCCAAACAGCTGCTCACTCTGTATAAATTGCAAATCCGCCCTGACATGGAATATTGTTCCCACATCTGGGGTGGTGCCCCCAATACCTCTCTCAGGCTTCTTGATTCCATTCAGAAGAGGGCAGTTAGGTTAATTAATGATTCATCTCTAACAGAGTCTCTCCACTCGCTTTCTCATAGACGCACTGTTTCTGCTGCATGCCTCTTCTACAGATACTTCCATGGGCACTGTTCTTCTGAATTGGCTTCTATAATTCCCGCTCTCTCTTTCAAAACAGTCCGAACACGTGCCGCCACCAGCCAACATCCATTTACTGTCCAACTTCAAACCCACAGAACCAACTTTTTATCTTCCTCATTTATTCATTCAACTGCCGTTTTCTGGAACAACCTTCCTTCATACGCATTTCCTGAAAATTACAATCTACAGAAGTTCAAGTCCAATATCAACAAATATCTTCTTTCGTCTTCTCAACCTCCAACCCAAGCACGGTACTAAGTACTATAGGTTATAATACCTCTCGTGTTTGGGGTTCTCATACAAAAAAAAAATATATATATATACAAAGAGAGAATCGGATCTAACAGGTAGAAAATTGAGTAGGGGTGCCGCAAAATAAAATAAATTACTCAGGGATGCCGTTATTAAAAAAAGGTTGAAAACCACTGATATAGACAAACAAAGACAAATTATAGAAAAGTTACTTGACCAGCACAATTTGATTACTTTTAATAATGGCGCACACACCTATATGCATTTATCTACAGGATCTTCTTTAGCTATTGATGTCTCACTATGCTCAGCATTCATACTGCTGTTTTTAGCTTTCTAAAATCAGTAAACCTTTTTACTCCCATTTAAAAATCTACCTTGTTATTATTACTTGTTTATTGATATTTGTCTTATACAGTTTATACTTGTTTTTATATCTTGACTTAGTGACCTAATTCCTTAGGCCACTGAAAGTTTTACTTTTTTATGACCAGGTTTTGGCGCATTATATCCTTAGTTGCTAATGCACCAATAAAACCCAACCAACCAGCATCCATATATTTGGATGGATTATTCATAGCAATCCACTGGGTAGTGACCATTACCCAGTGATATGCTGGACTGATGCGAACATCCCCCACTTTTCTAACAGAACTGTCAAATGGAACTTTTTCAAAGCGAAATGGAATATATACAAACAACTATCCAGCAAGCATCCATAAACTTAGCCACAGAATATATATCTAACCAAATACTACAGGCAGCAGACCAAGCAATTTCAAAGCAATCCAAGAAAATATCAGCACGCTCAAAATTTTGGTGGAATAATGAATGCAGCATGGCTAAAAAAGAAAAGAACAAAGCATGGAACATCTTCAGGAAGTTTCCAACAACTAGCAAAAGGGAAGCATGGAGATGTTTTACCTCCACAATTACATGAACTACAAAAACACAAATGATATGGACCAAAATATGACGTATGAACTCAAAACATCCACGCATCAACTTTCCCATACTAACTGTAAACGGTTGTGATGTTACAACACTGATGGAGATTGCAAACACATTGGATAAATAGTTCAGAAAAATCTCAGCCACGACATCTTACACACCTCATTTTCAGGTATGCAAGGCACATGCTGAGAAATATTTCATCAACTTCGAATCAGCATCTAGTGCCACATACAATCTCCCCTTCATAATGACAGAATTGCACTGTGCTTGAGCCACCACTAAACTCAGTGCAGCAAGACCAGATAGAATACTCCACATCATCATAGCACAACTTACTGACCCAGACCTTAAGACATTGTTACTTTTTTATAACAGAATGCCTTCCCAGACAAATGACATTGCGCTTATGTTTTGGCATTTCCAATACCAGGAAAAGATCCTACAAATCCAGGCACAAATACAGATCCTACACTACTGACCTATTGCACTCACCAGCTGTATGAGCAAGGTCCTGGAAAAAATGATCAGTGCCTGCCTATCCTGGTGTCTAGTCTAAAAGCACCTTCTTAATCCAGTATAGTGCAGTTTCCATGAAGGAAGATCCACTCTTGACCTTGTCATGGTCCTCTTTGACGTAGAAAAAGCGTTTGACACAGCTTGGAGGTATGGTATAATGTGAAACCTATATGATCTAGGACTACATGGACACCTGCTAGAGTTTATCAGAAACTTCCTCCATCATCGCTCATTTCAAGTTAGTCAACAACCAGTTATCTTCCAATTTTATCCAGGAAGAAGGGGTCCCACAAGGTTCAGTACTAAGTGCCACCCTATTTAACATAATAATGAACTCCATAACACAGGATCTACCACAAACAGTGTCCACTACCCTGTATGCTGACAATTTCAGTATCTCCTATCATTCACCTAATATGTGAATGGTAGAAAGACAGTTGCAAGATGCCATTAAGAAAGTTGTAAAATGGTCTCAAAATAATGGTTTCCGCCTCTCGCCACAAAACACTGTCGGGATACACTTCTGTAGGAAGTAGAAGTGTAACCTACATTCAGACCAAGAACTTCACCTAGAAAATCAAATCATCCCAGTGGTTCATAGTGTCCGCTTTCTTGGTGTAGTTCTAGACCAAAAACTTACCTTCCTCGAACATATAAAAGAGCTCCGGACTACTTGCCTTAAGAAGCTAAACATCTTAAGAGTACTATCTGGCAAAGCATGGGGAGCTGACCTTTACACACTATTGCATTTGTATCATGCATTAATATGGTCATGACTAGACTACCACTCTTTGGTCTGCAGCTCTGCTAGACCAAGTGCCTTACATTGGCTTGATCCCGTACACCACAGTTCTTTT
The DNA here is from genome assembly GCF_048544385.1 of Mastigoproctus giganteus. Classification (NCBI taxonomy): domain Eukaryota; kingdom Metazoa; phylum Arthropoda; class Arachnida; order Uropygi; family Thelyphonidae; genus Mastigoproctus; species Mastigoproctus giganteus. Next base: position 40,295,988 of record NC_143587.1, on the reverse strand, counting down.
CAACTTGCACTAGGGGCATTCTGTACATCGCCAGTTCAGAGCTTATATGTTGAAGCAACTGAAACCTCTTTAGATTTATGCAGACAAATGCTTCTGTTAAACTATGCACAAAAGTCAAAGGGCAACTAGACAACCCTACTCGGAATGGACTTTTTTCACCCAAATGGGAGAACCTTTACAGAGCCTATCCATCTAAAAACCCCTTCAACGGGGATATGCCTGCGTTCCCTGCTCAGTGACTGGAAAATTGACCTTAGCATTATACAGCCTACTACTCGTACAGCTCCACCTTGGATGTATCACATACTGTTGTGCGACCTTTCACTCACATTATTGGGGAAACACTCCCCAACAGAACATACTGGAAATTCATGCCGCATTAGAACCCAGCACGGAGAGTACACGCCAGTCTACACGGACAGATCTAAAACTGATGCCTATGTTGGTTCAGCAGCAGTTTTTCCCAACCTTACCATAGCCGAAAAACTGCCCATTGAATGCAGCAGCTACACTGCAGAACTCTGTGCTATCTTCATAGCGTTAAATTTCACCTTATTAACAAATATATTGAACAGTGTTATCTATACAGATTCCATTAGTGCTATCCAAGCTATACAGAAGAATAAAAATCATGATAACCACTTACTCATTCAGATTTGGAATACCATGACTAAGCTAAATAGGAAAAAAACAAATCATCTTTTGTTGGATCCCTGGTCATGTTGGAATTTCTGGAAATGAACGTGCTGATCTAGCTGCGAAAACTGCTACAGATTCTATAGCCGTTTAGTATACCGATCACAGACTACAAGTCAATTATAAGGAAACGGTTTGTTGAAACATGGCAACACACCTGGCAAAGTCAAGTTGGGAACAAACTACTCCGTATAAAGAAACATCTCCAAACTTGGGAAATCCAGTATACGCGAAAACAGGCATGAAGAAGTCGTATTAGCCCGACTATGAATAGGCCATACATATCTAACACATCTTTATCTTCTTGCAGACACTGATCCACCACTGTGTAAAAATTGCAACACTCAGCTCACTGTTCAGCATATACTCATTGATTGCCCCAAATACAATAGTGACTGACAAGCTATGTTTACCTCTTTTTCCAGGACGAATATTCCTTTCAGTACAGCTAGGCCTCACATAACGCGAGTTTGATTAATGCAATATTCAGTTAACGCTATTTGAAAAATGATACCACTTTTCACTTTACACGATGCAAATTTCCAGTTAACACGATCTTTTTTTTTTTATACGATAGTTGAAAAGGATTTGAATCGCACGTTAAGCTTACCACGAGTCGTACGGTCCATAAACAAACGTTTGCCTGCTGCCTGCCTCGGTGTGTTCCATCAACCATCAGAAGAAGACGTGTTTGTCTCCTGCTAATAAAGTCAATGCAGACTTGCATTTAAAAATTCAAATTTTTAAATGAGCCAGATGAAAATGTTACCGCGAAGGAGATAACGGTAAAAGAATTAGATGAAATCTTTCGTATCGCATAGAACCTCAAACAAAAGGTTTGATGTTCTCTGCGATATTTATTTCGCCAGGGCCCAGAGAAGATTGTTGTTGGCTATCGGAAATTGATGATGAAAAGAGAAAGTCAACACTGTTCAAATATTTCTGCAACAGTAATTTCTTCATTGTGTATTTTATGTCAGAGGTTCCCAAAGTTTCTCGGTTCACGGCGCCTTTAATGTCTCAGTAATTTTTTCAAGGCGCACCCAGATCAAAAGAAATACCTAACAGTTTCGTTTAGTAGTTAGGTCCAAACAACTTAATAAGAAATGCCGAAACTGTGAACTACCTCGAGGTAGTAGTTCGCACAGTGTCCGACAGATGTCGAGTATCGCTGTTTCCCTCAAAAAGTTAAAATATTCCGCGGCGCACAGTTTAAGAACCACTGTTTTATGCAATAAACATTTAATTCCATAATTATTTTCATTATCTTTTACATTATATACAGTTAAAAAGTTATTTAAAAGGTATTTTTAAAATTCTTTATGGACATTCCAGAAGGTCAAGGACCAATTATAATTTTTCCTATTGGTTATGATATTCGATTAACACGTTTCCGTTTTGCGCAATGAATTAATCACGTTAATCGAGGCCCGCCTGTATTGCTGACCTCGTGGCAGATACCCCACACGTGGCCAAAATTTTTTCATTCCTTAAATGAATACAACTGTACAATGCAGTGTGAACTTCAACAACATTTATATACATAAACTGTGTATTTAACATCACCATAGTTAGGCGCATTATGGCCTTGCGCCGTAAAGCCCATAAACAAATAAACAAACAACTTTGAATATGTGTGCTTAAAGAGCTTGATAATTACGCACCTTAGAGGAGACCTAATTAAAGTGTATAAGGCTCTGAAAGGAGAAAGTAATCAGGATAAAATCTTCACTGTTATAAACAATTCCAGAAGTAGGAGACATAAATTCAAATTATGGGGAAAGAGGCTTAGACTGTATTGCACAGTTTCCTTTCAGCCAGAAAGTTGTTAATTACTGGAATAAGTTTCCTCCATGGGTGGTTGAGGGCTGATAACCAGAAGAATTTCACAGGTCAACTGGAACAAAAATAAACAAATAAATTATTTATTTGTATTTATAAATTATTTATATATTTATTTTTATTTTACATTATTTTTTATTTTGCAGCAAAAGCCTCAGGCTTCCTTGCACCATATGACTAATACTGATCACTGAATTAGTATTAGAATATTTTTAGAGCAGTAGTTCCCAGGCCCTTGGCATAATATGTTTTAGCATTTCCAAAGTCAGTTAAATGCCCAAAAATTATAACTAGCTCTCACAAGCTGTTTATATGATATCTATAAATGCATTACATTCTCTCAAATGCATGCAGTTTCTGAAAATAGTAGGGCCGTTTAATCTGACTTGATACTCACATTCTTGATTATTTTGTGAAATCAGAGCATTTGGTCTCCATCTTCTTTGATATTGAGATTTGGTGTGATACAAGACCTTTACAACTTTGGGCTAAAGGACCATCTCCTCATTTTTATTAGAAATTTTCTTAGTGATCATACATTTCAGCTGCTGGTATGACCTCCCTTTCTTAGTCTTTTTGCTAAGGTGTGCCACAGGATCTGTTTTAAAAATTATACGTTTTGCTATGAGAATTAATTCAATCATAGAAAAACTTCCTGTGGTTCAATGCCCTCTATGTGGATGATGTAAGCATTTTTGCCACACTGCTATCTATTTATCAGTCATGTAACATGTGTAATTGAGAGAAAGTTGCAGCAAGCAATTAACCACAAAGAATTGTTACATGAAACCCCAGAGTCAAACCATTCTACCCAATTGTAAGTAAGCCTTTGTTCTTAAAATTTTATCACAGTTTGATTATGTTTAGACAAGTATGAAAAACAAGTACGAAAAAAAAAAAAAAAAAACTGAGCATCGCAAAAGTTCACAGGTTCCGGACCCATGAACTAGAGGATATGTACTTCGTTAAGAAAGGATAGTTGTAAACTAATTATAAGAAATTTTCTTTTATCCTTAGCCAAAGAGTTATTAACTGTTGGAACAACTACTTAGTAATAGAGAGGTTACATAACTTCTAGTGAGTTTTTTGGCTGATAGAAAATAAATCTGACTTCTACACATCATTTTACTTTTCATAATACCTCAATATAAATCAATTTATAAAAACTTAATTTTTATAAATTTAGTTATGATGAATATTAACAATTTGTGACTGGAAATTATAAGGTAGGTGACTTATGAAAACCTGAATTTTTGAGTATGTGATTGGTTTAAATGAGTTAAATTGAACTTTGTAAAAAAGGGGAACTCTGACAGATTTTGAACAGGATTTTCTTCAGAAAGTATTGCTGTCTTTAGTGAAATCAAAGAATTGAAGAATGTGAATTAAACTAATAAGTTTTCTCATGGTAGCACATGAATATTTGTTTTAATTATTCTGTTATTTAAAGGGTTCACTTGGAACTCATAAAGTATGCTTAACCCATGAAATCAATAGCATGGTTTGACAAAACAATCAAAATTTTTAGTAGAGGGTAATATGTTGAAAAGAAATTATTTTTGTCTCTTGTGATTGCTAAAACTTTTAGATATTTTATATCTCTGTTTGAGAACCTTCACAGTAATCATATTTCATTTGTATTGCTATATAGAACATCACTTTATTAGTTCTTTTGTAATTATATTATAAATTAGGATGTATTCATCTTATAAAATTATTTAGTTGATTTGGTTTTTTCCAATTTCAGGTGTCCAGATGGCTTTGGTGGGCTTAAGTGTGAAACTAACATTGCCATTAGACAGCATGTAACCAAACAAGATTCTGAACACCATCCTGGTTGTAAGTAGTTTGGATCCTGTATATTTTTGTGATTTATTGTGATGATAGAATGATTTCATGATTGCCATGAAAGTAGTTGCAAAGACTGACAAGTGTGCCAATGCTCCAGTTTAATCCTTTAGTAGCTGCATAAAAAAAAAAAACACATACAAGAGCAAGCACATGAGATGTCTGTTATACACTATTCAGTTTTCTTATCAAGTAAAAAAAAGTCAAGAAAATAGTTTAAAATTACATATTTAATAAATTTTGCTCTTCATCCTGATAATATAATGAATAATAAGAACCAATAATATCTTTAATAATAGTAGTCTTGCTGTTCAAAAATAATACTTCCCAACTACCTCACTGTGATGCAAATCAAAAGATGTCAAAGCCAAAACCAAACACTAAGGAAAACCAACATAGAAATGAGGTTATAGCCTTAGGTGCTAATGCGCCAATAAAAACCAAACAAACCAAACTAGAAATGAGCATGTGGCTCATTTTTTACATATAGATTGGAAACTGTATCATTACTGTGATTCCTTCCCCCATGACACAGTTTTCCATTGTGACAGGGACCAATTGCATGCTGTGATGTTTGGTCTGTATTGCTACATCCTTTCCATAAATTCTGATGCTATGAAACTAGTGCTGTTTATGAAAAGAGACTGGAGGGCAAGCAGAATAGTTTTGTCCACTCACTTTCCATCAATTTCTGCAGTCTACCCAAATGTTTCCCAACTGTAGCAGTACCATAATACTTTCACTTAGTGACTATGTCAGCCACCATTCATCTAGGTCAGGAATAGGGAACTTTTTTCATTGGAAAGCTGAATGTTAATCCAAACTGCAAATTATATATTTTATATATATATATTTCTCTATATTTCACCTATAGTTTACCCATGTTTAACTACATAAGTAGTGTTAAGGCATTGTTTGATTTTATCTCATATTGTGGCTACCTTCACAATGAGATACCAGGTATTGCACTGCTTCGAATGGGCACAATATGGCCTTAGCAGCCCTTGTGCCATTAAACAACAAACCAACAACTACTTTGAATAAACAACACTTATTCGAAGAGGAGACTACTCTTCGAATAAGCGAAGAGATTTAGGAGACTACTGTTATTTATTCTCGGTGGTCACTACCACCCAGGCTCCGGGTGCCAAGCGAATTGTGAACAGGCGATGATTATCTGTGCAATCTTCCAGTAAGTGATCTTCATAAAGCAAAAATAGTTCTTTTTAAGTTATAGCGTTTTTCAAAAAATTGTTTATTTCATAGAAGCTCTTCTACCAAAACGTTTTTGGTAGAAGAGCTTCTATCCTTACTAATCCTTACTAACCTCTGCTTGGTCACACCAGGCACTGCTCCTGCCTCACTGTGGCGGGGCCGGAAACCTTGGCAGAAAAGTTAAACTGCCAAGGGATAAAAGGAGCAAATATGGAGCAAAATGTGTTTCCACCTTTAGAGCCAACAAGCTCTCGGCCACAAACTGAATCTGATTATGACATATCAAAACCGAAGAGGTTGAAAACAAATTCTCCAACAACAGAGTATCCTGCATTTCTAATTTTGCATTCACTTTCAGAACAACCTCTCGGTAAATTATCTCCTTTCCTCATCCAGAAACACCTAGAGAGTATTGCAGGATCTCCTAAGACTGTGAAGAGGCTGCAAACATTCTGAGAAACTTTTGCTGAGATACCAGTTAAAGTATCTCCCCACGCTACTCTAAATACATCTAAGGGTGTTATATCTAGCTGGGATCTGTTGAACGTGACGGATGCAGAAATAACTCAAGAGCTCCAAGATCAAAATGTTATTGCAGCAAAAAGAATAATGATTAAAAAAGACGATAACCTTACACCTACCAAGAATATTATCCTTACGTTTAATTCCCCAAACCTATCGTCATCAGTAAAAGCTGGTTATCTACTTTGCTGTATTTGTCCCTATGTACCCAATCTCTTGAGATGTTACAAGTGCCAAAAGTATGGCCACTCTCAGATAACATGCAGAGGAAATCCAGTATGTCCCAACTGTGAGTCTTCTGATCATACTCAATCTGAATGTTTGGCAACAGAGAAAACTTGTCCCAACTGCTAGGGCAACCATACCTGCCTATTCCAAAATGTGTGACAGATGGAAAATTGAGAAAAAAAATTGTTAAATATAAGGTTGAGAACAAGGTAAGCTATCAAGAAGTCAGGAAAATAATTACTCCTACTATGCCCAAACATACCTATGCCAGTATTACACAACGCAAAAACAACAAACAGTGTCCACCCAAACTGATGTTACCGTCCCCTCAAACATATCAATCTCTGATTGGGCTCGAGCTGTCCTCTCTGAGCAACAACAGTCCAATATCCCTAAGCACTCAGAACAGGCATGTAACACTTCTCTTACAATACCAGTAACATCTCCTTCCCCACCAGTGATTGCTACTACATCACATAGTAAAAGTTCCAATTCAAAAAAAAATATCCAAAACACCTCCATGGACACTAATCGGCCTATATTTCCAAAAAAAGACAAACCGAAGTCTGACCGACAGAAAACTGCCATACTGAAAGAGCAGTCAGATACAGCTCCTTGTACTCATCTCAAGTAATGCCTTATATTTTACAGTGGAATTGTAGAGGACTTTGCAGCAGTATCGATGATATCCATGACCTTATTCATCACTACTCTCCAGTGGGTTTCTGCTTGCAAGAAACCTATTTAACTTCCCAAATTTCCACCTCCATAAAGAACTACTCTATATATCGAAAAGATCACAATACATCAAATGCTGCCCATGGTGGTGTGGCCATCTTGATCAACTCGCAGATCCCAGCGACGCAAATTGTTCTTCAAACACAAATTGAGGCTGTTGCTGTACATTTCATTACTCAGATTACGATAACACTAGTTTCAATCTATCTTCCACCAAATCATACCTTCTCTTACCAAGATCTGGAAAACCTTCTACTGCAGTTACCTTCCCCTGTCTGTCTGTTGGGAGATTTCAATGGTCACCACCCTTTATGTGGATCTTCTAAATTAGATACACATGGCTGACTGATTGAAACCTTTCTGGATAGGCAGAATCTTACCATTCTTAATACAGGTGAACCTACGCACATACAATTGCCAACTGGACAAACTTCTGCAATTGACCTCTCAACGTGCTCCCTGGTACTTTTCATTTGAGTGAGCTTCCATCTCGATTGCCACCCGGATTTCCATCCATATGCAACCAATTCTCATTTAGTATATCAGTCTTAAACCTTAGTTGTAAAAAACCAATATATAAAGACCAACTGGTCAACTCAAAATCAATAAATCAAAACTAATCGACCATTCAGCCTTGTGGTGGGGATGGGCAATCACACCACACACCACAAGTTACCGTCCCCACCACGAGGAGGTAGGTCACTACTACCACCCGGGCATCGCCCGGCAGCGACTATAAGCCATTTTAACAAAACTTAAAAAAGAACAAAAGAATTCGTAATTTTCAAAAATATACATCAAATTTGCTTCTGTGAGAGCCAGTGTCCCAAAGTCCAACCTCGCTCTTAAATCCTCATATAGAGGACAATATAGCAAAATGTGAAGGCCAGTCTCAGTTTCTCCACACTCACAAAACTCCGTAAGGGTCAACCCCAAACGAAACAGCCTTGACCTCAGGCCATGCCCCGTAACGACAGCAGCAGCCGCAAACCCAAATTGGAGCCAGGAACATCATTCCCTACTCACAACATGGACCGAGGGCATAAAGGTATACAAATGACGACCTTTCTCAGAGTTTGTCCATTGGAATTGCCATATGGTACTCAACTCATCATTGATTCGCACCCGTTCCGCTCTTATACCAGGGAAGCCAGCCAGCCGCCCCACCAGGCACGACCGGACGCCAAAAATCACTCTGGTAATCCCCCGCTTAAGGGCATATCGCAGAGCAAACTGCGCCACAACCAACTCCGCAGGCATCTTCCCTGCAAGGACGCACAGAGCATCCGTGGACACAGTTCTACAAGCCCTGGTTATACCTAAGAGAGCAAATCTCTGTGCCGAAGACAAGATTCTACGAACATGAGAATGTTCTATATACCCTCCCCAAGCCCCAGCAGCGTAAGTCAGAATCGGGATAAAGATATTATCATAAAGTAAGTGGAGGGCACCACCCTTTATACCCCATTCAACGCGCGTGACTCGCTGGAGCTTTGCATATAATCGTTTCACCTTATCTCGGACATAGGCAGCATGTGCTACCATAGAAAGTCGCTCTCCCAGGACAACACCCAGGTACCTAGTCTTTTTAATCACTCTAAGCGAGAGATCACCAGAACGACACAAAGGAGGGCGAGTTCCACTGAGGCGTCCCCTCAAGAGAACTGCAACAGATTTTTCAACTGAGACCTCCAGCTTATGCTGAGCAGACCAATCTAACAATTGGCTTAGAGAAGCAGCTACACGCTCCTCAAGCATCCGGCGGGACTCTCCACACACCAAGATAACTAAATCATCAGCATAAGCTATTCTGGTCGTACCTTCCACTGCTTGCATTTGTAAGAACTCATCGAGAACCCAATTCCAGAGAGTCGGCCCCAGAACCGAACCCTGTGGACATCCTCTATGCACTCTTCTCTCACACTTCATGAAAGGAGTACAAATGAGCACATATCTCTCTCGGAGATAGTCCTCAAGAAGACGGTATAAGTTACCTGGACAGAGGGATGCCCTAGCCCTGCGCAGGACACTGCCCCACCACAGAGCATCAAACGCCCCCCTAAAGTCCATGAACAAGCCCAGGACATATCGACCAGGCAGCTCATTAACACCTTTAATCAAATTATAAATGGCATCCTCAGCAGAGGAGCCAGCCTTAAAACCGTACTGATTGCTGGCCACCAGCCCCCGGCCAGCATAATGAACCGTCAGCCGACCAAGAACCAGCCTCTCCAGCAACTTTCCGATAACTGACAACAGAGCTATTGGGCGATATGAACGAGGCTCATCCATGGGCTTCTCAGGCTTCTCAGGACTCTTGAGAATTACCCTCAAGTTAGCCGTCTTCCATACTGCCGGAAATACTCCTTCACGAAGACATGTGTTGAAAAGGTCTAAATACACATCAGGACTCGCCTGACACGTTTTCCTTACCACAGCGGTATCAATATTGTCCAGCCCCGGAGCACGACCTTCCCTGGTCTGCTGTAAGGCTAACTCGAGCTCAGTGGGAACAAAAGGAGACTCGCTCCCACAAGTAACATAATCTAAATTCTCCTGAACAATCTGACTCTGCAGCAAATTATTAGGAGAATCTTCAACTAAAATTGAATTGATCAAGCAGGAGACGGAGTCAGCCCATCCCAAGGTCACTCTGTCAGACACCACAAACGTGGACATAATCTCACCACCATAGATTTTATCGGTGACAATCTTATAGACAGAAGACCACGGATCAGCCGAGCCCCTCTCCTGCACATAATTTCTCCAAGAAGCTCGTTTTAACAACATAATCTTGTTCTTATAATCATTCCTTTTAATCTGATACTGCAAACGCAGTTCAGATGATTCCTGAGAGTAACACCTCCTCTCATATTGAAATCTCTTACGCGCATGTTGCAGATCTTTCTGCATACGCGTAAGTTCTGGTGTCCACCAAGGTACCGATCTTTGCGGTCTTCTCTTCTTCCGCAAACACACCATGCAGGCCACACCTTGAGTACTGTATACAGGTCTGGAGGCCTCATTTCAAGAAGGATGTAGAGCTGCTGGAACGAGTACAGAGAAGGGCAACAAGATTAGTGAATGGAACAAAGGGTTGCTCTTACGAAGAAAGGCTTAAGTTTTGCAAATTACAGAGCCTGGAGACTAGGCATCGCCGAGGTGATCTGATAGAGGTGTACAAGGCTTTGAATGGCTTGAGCATGCTCAATGCCGATGGAATTCTTCCTCTTGCTCAGAATAATCACCTGAGAGGGCATAAATTCAAATTGAGGAAGGACGGATGTCGGATAGATGTGCGGAAATTCGCCTTTAGCCAGCGGGTAGTTGGTTTGTGGAATAGACTTCCGTCGCTTGTTGTTGAAGTTGATAGCCTAAACAAATTTAAGGCTCAGCTGGACAGGTATTTCAAACGAATTGAGGGGTGAAATGGGAGTAGTGGTTGTTTTTTTTTTTCTTTTTTTTTTATGGCTGATGCTGAATAAGCTTGCTTTCTTGCATCATATGCCTCTACTAATGCTAATGCTAATGCTAATACTGCTTACACAGGTCCTGCAATACACAAGTTAATTTCCAGGCTTTCTCTGACGCAGTAAGATCATGCCACATATCTAATTGATCAATTTTGGAATCCCATAGAGCGAGAAACCTGATCCAATTAACACCACGATAGAGTATCTGTCGACATCACTCCAGTGCCTCATAGGCTCCCCTGTTGCAATATCAAATGAAATCACTCTATGATCACTTGTTGTGAGACAATCCCGCACCCTCCAATTTTTAACCATCCTCAAGATGGATCTCGAACAAGCAGTAACATCTATAAAGGACTCCCCCATTACAGAGGAAAAAGTTGGCAGTTGCTCTGAATCATTAATCACCTCCATGTCTGCAGCAGCCAAAAACTCTTCCAGCTCTACACCTCTATCATCAGAGCTCTGGCCACCCCACAGAGTAGATCCAGCATTTGAATCCATACCAACAATTAATTGAACTGATCCAAGCGTACTCAGAACCTGCTCAAGATATCTTATGTACACCGCCATTAATTCCGATGGCCTACAATACAAGGACACAAAATACACTCGACCAAATCCCCCAATAATCTCCACACATACACCATATGATGTAGTCAGAGTAGACACAACAGTTACTGTCAACCGTGAGTCAACTATTATTATTGCGGCACTGGGAGATCTGGAAGCAGCTACAATTCTGTACCCTGATGGATAACAGACCACCTTATCTCTAAGCACATAAGGCTCTTGAAGCAACACTAGATCAGCTCGTTCCTCCTCTATAACTCGTGTCAACTGCGAGGCCACACTAATCGCTCTCTGACCATTTATCTGAATTATGGAGTAACTATTCTTACTCTCCATAATCTATTCTGCGTTTCAAAATATCTAGAGCCCTAGCATGTTCTGGACATATCTTATCAACAGCAGAATGGTCAGAGGGAAGTTTTCTCCTCCAGCAGTTAACACACTTCGGAGAGTCCTCCCGCTTTTCACAACTCCTAAAAGAGTGCCCCCTCTCAGAACAGTGACCACAGAACGACTCACCTTTACAATGTTTAGCAACATGGCCAAAGGCCATGCACTTATAGCACTGCGTGGGAACAATCAGATCCCTCACCCTATGCACACTCCAATCCACATATATTCTTTCCTGGGCGATCAGAACTCGCCTGATCAAGCCCGAAGTTTCAACAATAAAATTATAGCCAGTTTTACCTCTGGCTTTATTCTTAGTCATAACAGCCGTCTCACTACGAAACTGCTCCTCCGAAACCTCAGTTCCACTAAGATTACCGGTCCAAATCTCCTGCAGGAGATGTTCTTGATTGACATCCTGGTCTAAGTCAAAAATAACAAGTTTCGGTCTGATCTTTAGAGACTTTTCCACTACCAAGCCTAGTTCACCAAGCTGGGAGCACTCCTTGATCTTACGAATGTCATGTTCTGTGGCCGCCTCCAAGGCAACCTGACGATCCCGAATAGGCCTCACACCTATCACTTTTGTATCACTCAAAGCCGGACGGATAGTCTTCAGGAGCTCCGACTTCACATCTTCACTGGTCCTGAATTTCTCTGTCGTAGCCTTAATGATCACAGTCTTTGTCGCAACTCTCTGAGTGGTAAAAGCCTTTACCGCATCAGAATATGTCCTTTCAGCTGGTAATCCACCAGCAGTCCTCTCCTTCAATAAAGCTTTCAACACAGCATTATCTACTAGAGTCTTTTGAACCACCTCTTCAAGGTGATCCCACAATGTTAACATCTCATCTAACGCCGTTGCCGGCACTTTATGTCGCAAAACTAAAGTTCGGAAGCTTTGTCTCACATGCTTAAGGTCCTCAAACCCATCACGGGGAGTACCCTCTTGACTTTTATCATAAGAACCAACTTCCTCAACTGTTTCTTTTCCTTTAGCCCGAGGGCGCAAGGATCTTGTGACACGAGATTCACTCATATCTTCTTCATCCTGTACCTTTTTCTTAATCTTATGTTTTCGCTTCTTTTTAGGGACAGCTCCCTCACTAGGCCCAGCAGCTTCTATCTGTTCTTCCTGAAGCTGAGATCTCATCATAAGTTCTTTTCGCTGTATAAAATCACTTAATTCTTCATCACTATCAGACTCCCCACTATGGAGATCTGAAATTATTTTCTTTGAAGCCATAAAGATCAAAACAAACAAATTAAATAACAATATAACTATATTAAACCTAAAACAATACTAACTAAAACAATACTAACTAATTACCAAATGATATGAAAGCTCAAACAAATTTTAAACCAAAAAACGAAAAACCAAAAACACGAAATTTTGAAGTAAACCTAAAAAAGCTCACTCTGCCAGCTGGGGAAACCCCCAGCTGCCCGGCCCAGACCACTTGGAGGTGGAGCTTCTTCAGAACAAATTGATCAGTAGGGAAAAAGCAAGAAATAGTCGATTAAACAACCAAAAGAAAACACTATAATCACCTTGCAAAAAACCAACTGCTATCAATAAACGCTCTGGCACCTGGGCCCGCTCCCTGGTACTGTTTTCAGTCATGGAATGATCTGTTACAAATGATCCCATGGGCAGCAATCATTTCCCAATTATTTGTAATACTCAACCACCATTAGCCAAACCCTGCTGGAAATGGAAACTCTCTTGTGCCAACTGGAACAAGTTTCAGTCAGCTATCACCCTGGATGAGGAAATTATACGGTTACAGCCCATTGATGAAGTAACAGAATATATCACATCCCACTTATTATCAGCAGCTAAAAACTCTATTCCATTAACAAATCCTATGCTCCAGTGCCATTTTAACTACTGGTGGAATGAAGAATGCATGAAAGCAAAGAGGGGAAAAAATAAAGCATGGAATTTATTTCGACGATCACCAACAACAGTTAATCTCATTAACTATAAGAAACTAAGGGCAAGAGCACGTCTCATTCAAAAACAAGCCAAGAAGGATTCCTGGACTCAGTTTGCATCCACTGTAAATAGAAACACTGACTGCAAATTAATATGAAAGAAAATTAGACAGCTTTCTGGAAAGTTTCCAACCATTCCTTCTACAATCCTTTCCTGGAATGGGCAAGAACTCTCTACTCCTCTGACTATAGCAAATGCTTTGGGCAAAACCTTTGCTCAAGTTTCAGTGGCATCAAGCTATTCCCCGGAATTCCAGTAAATGAAGAACATCACTGAACAGCGACCCATAAACTTTTCACCTCTCTAATCTTACCATATAACCAGCCTCTTCAGTATTTGGAACTTCTACAAGCCATTAGAACAGTACACAACAGTGCAGCAGAGCCCGATGTAATATATTACATCATGTTACAGCACCTTGATGACAAACAATTACAGCTGCTGCTGTTATTTTATAATCGAATATTTCTGGAAAACATCTATCCTACATCTTGGCACCATGCCACAGTTTTAGCCTTTTTGAAACCAGGTAAAGATCCCTCCAGTTCTTTGAGTTACCAGCCAATTTTCCTTTCCAGTTGCCTTGGTAAAATCCTTGAGAAAATGATCCACTGACGACTTGTTTGGATAATTGAAGACCAAAATCTAATGAGTAATAGTCAACATGGCTTTCACCAAAACAGGTCTGCCTTAGATCTCATGATCAAGGCTGAGTCCGCAATTCGCAATGCCTTTGTGAGAAATGAACACCTTATGTTTTCCATCGACGTAGAGAAGGCATTTGATACTATCTGGTGTTACGGCATTCTTAGAGACCTGCATGCCCTTGGTCTACGAGGCAACCTGCCTATATTCATTAAGAACTTTTTATGGAGTCGTTCTTATCAGGTACGATATTTTAACTCCCTTTCTATGACATTCTTGCAAGAAGAAGGAGTTCCGCAGGGGTCTGTACTGAGTGCAACTCTTTTTTCCCTTAGAATTGACTCCATTACAAAAGTACTTCCAAATACTGTTAAGGTTTACCTTTATTATGACGATCTCTCTCTCTTTCTTGCCATTCTCAGAACATGAGATCTATTGAACATCAATTGCAGATATCACTAAATAAAATATAAAAGTGGGCAGTGCTCAATGGTTATCATCTTTCACAACAGAAAACTGTGGCTATACATTTTTCCAATCAATGCAAAATTACATACAGATCCCAAACTTCACATATCAGACTTTACCATTCCAATTGGAAACAACATCAGATTCTTGGGATTAACCCTTTACAAGAAGTTAAACTTCCTTGAACATATTAAATTTGTTCGTAATACCTGTCTCAAAAACCTCAACAAGAGCTTTATCTGCCCTGTCTTGGGGAGCAGATCATACCTCATTGCTTCAACTGTATAGAGCATTGATTAGATCACGTTTGGATTATGGTGCTCGCCTACAATTCTGCCCGAAAGAGTGTACTATGTTGGCTGAATCCTATACAACACAGTGCATTATGGATTGCACTTGGTGCCTTCAGGACATCTCCACCTCACAGTCTATATATTGAAGTTCACAAACCCCCTTTGCACCTCCGCAGAAAATTGTTACTGCTGAAGTATGCAGTCAAAATAAGAAGTTGCTGTTTGTATCATATTCGCCCATACCTCTTCAATCCTCAACTAACTAATCTCTACAGAAATAATCCTAATAAAATAAGGCCAGCAGGCCTACAGCTTTTTGAAATATCACAGAGTTGGAAAGTAACTCTTCACAATAGTCAACAAGTAATGAATTACTTTCATCCACGTTGGACTCCCCCCCTCCTCAACTGAACTTTGATACTTATTCAGAGTTATATTGATTTCCTGCCAATATTGGAATTTATTTGCAATTATTTGTAAAAAGGATAGGTGGAACAGGACCAGGGTATGTCTGCCAGGGGCAAAGGTTGATTACGTTGTAGAGCAAATATTATCTTTTAAGGGCACAAAACGTTGGCACTAATGATATTAAGAGTAGGAGACTGGCAGAATTACTTAACAAGTACAGGTCACTGTTGAACAAAAGCCGAGAATTAGAGTTGAATTTGAAAGTGTCTGCAATTCTGCCCAGACACGATAGGAGGGAGTATATGATGAGAGCCTTGTCGATCAATTTGGCCCTGGAAAGATTGTGCAAGGCTCAAGGGGTAGAATTTTTTTCAGCCTGGACTGTACTTGTTAACAGGAGAGATTGCTTCTACAGGGATGGGATACACTTAAATAGAAAGGGTGCAAGAATATTTGCTGATGTTATCGAGGCAGTGTTAGGTGGGTCGGAAAACTGCTAGCTTGGGGGGAGACAAAGACCAATAGATTGACAGTAGCCACTGGCAGAAGTGAAAGAGATTCTTGCACTGCTTCTATTAGAATGAGCAGAAGCCTGAAAAACAAGATGCATGATATTTCAGAGACTGCTGGGAGCCATTGCGGTACAAATAAACACATGGGTTGTGTTAGGGTAGCTAAGAATAGAAACAAGTGCAGGTATACTTGCGTGTACACCAATGCTAGGAGTTTAGTAAATAAATTTGATGAATTTGAGGTATTGCTCAAAACATCAAAGGCAGATATTGCGGGGATTTCAGAGACGTGGTGTCACACAGATATAAGGGATGCAGAACTGCAATTTGGGGAGTACAACGTCTACAGAAAGGATAGACAGGATAGGAAGGGGGGAGGGGTTATGCTATTAGTTAAGAAACACATAAAAACCAAGGAAGTGAAACCAGTCGACATCGCTGGACAGTGCAGTGTTGAGTCAGTTTGGTGTGACATAAGCATTGGGAGATCAAAATTGAGAGTAGGAGTGTGCTATAGGCCTAATGACTCTGATGAGTATAATAAGAAACTGTACAGGGAAATAGAGTGGGCCAGTAAATCAGAGAGAGTCTTATAATGGGGGATTTTAATTTCCCAGATATTGACTGGAATTTGTGGGTTGGTCACTCACACACTAGCAAGGCTTTTGTGGATTTATTGGATGATTGTTTTCTACATCAGCATGTTCGGGAGGCAACTAGAGGGCGTAATACTCTTGATTTGATTATCAGCAGTGATTCTTCATGCATTAAGAATCTGCAGATAAATGAACCACTAGGTGGCAGTGATCACAGTGTGCTGAAGTGGGATTTACTCAAAGTGGTAACTACCATTAGGGGTAAAGGGAAGGGTTATTGCTTCCGTAAAGGCGACTACGATGGACTGAGACAGTATTTAAATTCTATACAGTGGGACCAACTGATGATGTTACCAACAGCAAATTCAAAATGGGAAGCATTCAAAGAACTTATCTTGGAAGCTACTAGGCTTTACATACCAACTAAGAAATATTGTTCAAGGTTTAGGCCTAAATGGATGTCAGATGAACTAATGAGGCATATGGCAGGGAAGAAAAATGCATGGGATACTTACAAATTAACACATGACACAGAAGCCTATGATAGATACAAGTTGATATGCAACCAAGTTACAAAGGAGGTTAGGCAGGCGAAGGCAGATTACGAGAAATCCTTGGCAAGGGATGCAAAGAAAAACAGCAAAGAGTTCTTTACTTATGTAAACTCTAGAAGGAAGGGGATGAATCAGATTGGTCCACTTGATATTGATGGGTCAACTGTTGATGATCCTGCTCAGGTAGCTAACAAACTAAATGAATATTTTGCATCGACATTCACACATGAGGAGTTATTCAGCGAGGGAATGCCAGAGGTGTATTCAACTCTAGCAGTAAGCTACAGAATCTTGAAATAAGTGGGAGTAAAGTGGAGGAGAAACTGTTGAAGATAGACACAAGAAGGGCACCCGGCGTGGATGGGATCTATCCAGTTATATTAAAGGAGGCAACAAAGGAAGTAAGCAAACCCTTAGCCATAATTATGAGAGCTTCCTTGGACTCGGGGGAGATACCCATAGACTGGAAATGTGCAAATGTGACCCCAATTCACAGAGGATCAAAGGCTGACACAAGTAATTATAGACCTGTGAGCTTAACTTCTGTTCCAGGAAAATTAATGGAGGCACTGATTAAAGAAGCACTGCAGGATCATTTAGACAAGACTTCAGTTATAGCTCGGACACAGCATGGTTTTGTTAAGGGGAAGTCTTGCCTGACCAATTTGATTGGATACTATGATGCAGTCACAAAAGAACTGGATGCAGGGAATAGCTTTGATATTATGTACTTGGATCTTAGAAAGGCTTTTGGTACTGTTGCACATGGAAGTCTGCTACACAAATTGGAGCAGTGTGACATTGGAGGCAAATTGCTGCTATGGATAAAGGAGTGGTTGAGGGGGAGAAGACAGAGAGTGGTAATCAATGGACACTGCTCGTCGTGGACTAATGTTATTAGTGGAGTCCCTCAGGGCTCAGTGTTGGGTCCATTATTGTTTTCTGTATTTATAAATGATATTGATGATGGTATATCAAGCTTAATGTCCAAGTTTGCAGACGATACAAAGGTTGGTAGGGTTGTCAAGGACACTACTGACACTATGCTACTGCAACTGGGCTGCTACTGCAGATGGGCTGAGAGGTGGCAAATGAAGTTTAACATTGACAAATGTAAAGTGCTACACATGGGAAACAGCAACCCCAGAGCAACGTATCAACTCTGTGGTACTACAATGACAGTGGTAGAGAATGAAAGGGACTTGGGGGTGGTTGTGCAGGCAGATATGAAGTTCTCTGAGCAGTGCAGACGGGCTGCAAGAGTAGCTCATTGAGTATTGTCAATGATATACAGGAATTTTTCCAGCAGGGATAAGGAAGTGATTATTCCCTTGTATAAGGCAATGGTCAGGCCACACCTAGAGTACTGTATAGAGTACTCATTTCAAGAAGGATGTAGAGTTGCTGGAACGAGTACAGAGAAGGGCAACAAGGTTAGTGAATGGAACAAAGGGGTGCTCTTACGAAGAAAGGCTTAAGTTTTGCAAATTACAGTGTCTGGAGACTAGGCACCAGCGAGGTGATCTGATAGAGGTGTATAAAGCCTTGAATGGTTTGAGCATGCTCAATGCTGATGGGATTCTTCCTCTAGCTCAGAAAAATCACCTGAGAGGTGATTCAAATTGAGGAAAGACAGATGTAGGATAGACGTGCGGAAATTTGCCTTTAGCCAGCGGGTGGCTGGTTGGTGGAACAGACTTCCATCCCTTGTAGTGGAGGTTGATAGCCTAAATAAGTTTAAGGCTCAGCTGGACAGGTATTTTGAACGAACAGAGGGGTGAAGTGGAAGTGGGTTTTTTTTGGCTAATGCTGCATAAGCTTGCTTTCTTGCATCAAATGCCTCTACTAATGCTAATATGTGACAAATATATATATATTGGGCCATCTGTGAACAAATTCAGTGGAAAAGTTTGGTGAAACTCAAGCAGTTGTATTTCCACTCTTAACATTTCTAAGGCTTTTGATCCTGTTTGGCATAAACATCTTTCCAACCAACATCCATCTTATACTCTGCCGACCATTTTATTCTGTTAGGTATCTATTGGAGAATTACTGGATATCAGCATTTACGGATTTGTTGGTGGATATTCGACAAGTTGAGGCTGTTTGTGACAAGATTCCAGAGGGTGCAGTTTTCCCTCTGAATTGTCACTCACTGTGTACAATTGTAGATGGCTCTCTGTCTTTTGACTTCTCCGCTAATGCTGTTGTTCCCCTAGGTTTATTTTTGACTTCCACTGTTTTCCTCTTGTATATTAATGATCTTCCACTGACTGAAATCCTATTCATAGCTTTGCTGTTTATTGCCTACCGTATCTGGTTGTGTGCAATGAAAGGTTATTTATTTTTTTATCCACATTGCACCTTCCAGTTTGAGAAATCTTGTCCTACACTAAAAGCCTCAATTTCTAGAATATCCACTACCAATTCCTTAAATACTGATATGGAGTGAAGAAAAGTTAGCTAGCATCAGTTCTTATCTTATTTCTTGCAAAAAATGTCTATTGCTCCTGTTCTCATCTCGATGACTCATATTTCTACATAGGATTACATTACTTTACTACTGATTTATCCAAATCTCAAATATTCCCTACCATGGAATATTGCTCACACATCTTAATATTGAATCCCCCCCCCAAATTCTCTTAGACCTCTTGACTCCATTCAAAAGAGGGCAGTTGGGTTAATTACAACCCATCTCTTACAATGTTGCTCCACTCAGGGATCTTGAACTGTACCTTTAACCTTCAAATAAACCCGTAGAAGTCCTCGCTGATAATATATTCCCTAAATACTAATAACAGCCAGATTTAACATCCCAGATCAATAAAATCAATACCACATTTGTTGTCTTAGGTGAATCTCAAAGTAGCAATTGCTCTACATATTCAAGATCCTACTACCTTAAAGGATTATTCTTCATCTGCACAATTGTCCTGCCATTCTCTATGGAACAGAAATATAGGCCTCAGCCACCACCTAGAATATCCAAATGTGTGTGCGCCCCAAGTACTAGCTATTTAAATGGGCCAATAGCAAGCTTCATCTTCCTCCTGCCATAACAGCTGTGCTAACATGGCACAAATGTTCATCAAAAGAATGAAGTCCTTAATCGTGGAAAAGAGGCTAGTTTTTGCAGCCACTACAACTACTTACTGACAGATATCATCTCCCAATATCTGGAATGCTTGTTGCTGTAGGATCTTCCAACCATACCAAAGAGCAACACCTACTTTAGTGGCCTGCAATAACAGGCTTGCACTAACCAATAGGTTTCTTCCAAATCAGATGCTAGCACCTCTCATTAGAGTGGATGGCAACTTTGATATCTTAATAAAGAACAAACAAACAATATAGATTGGAATTTATTAACTGCTTTAATGCACAGGATTCTTGATTTGCTGCAAGTTGATCACCAATTTGTCATGTTTCTCCCATTGCTACCCCACACAGAAATCAATGAGCATAGCAGCCTTACTACTATATTTTTGCATTCTGTAATCAATTTTATTTAGTTTTGTTGACGTTAACACCTGGTACTTCACTATGATGGGAAATAGTGCTGTATATATTTTACTACATCACAAACATATTTATTTATACTCTTCTTCTTGGTTGTAACCGTTCTTCTGATTCATATATAATCAGTGCCATCATGAGATATTTTTGTGCCCTAGGCAAATCAAGCATTTGGCACCCTTTTAAATAATCCTCATGACCATGAAGTGCCCCTACCCAAATGCCACTCTAGGCATTTGCCTGGATGCCTACAATACCATGACTGCACTGTCTGTAATTTCCTCCCCACTCTTTTACAAACAAATCTGAACATATATCTTAAGCAGTTGGCATCCATTCACTGTTCTACTCGGCCCCGGGTGCCAAGCGTTCCGTGGCCAAGCGATTCTAGTGCGTTTTCCAAAGCGTTTTTCTACAGAGAACATTTGAGCGAACAGTTTC
Organism: Mastigoproctus giganteus; assembly: GCF_048544385.1. Taxonomy (NCBI): domain Eukaryota; kingdom Metazoa; phylum Arthropoda; class Arachnida; order Uropygi; family Thelyphonidae; genus Mastigoproctus; species Mastigoproctus giganteus. The sequence continues at coordinate 40,275,028 of NC_143587.1, read as the reverse complement.
TATTTTAGTTTGAAAAACCGTTTTCTTGATTTCTATTGCATAGTAGCTCTCTCGCACTACAAGAAGTAGGCAGAAGCCCAGAAAGGGAAACCACCTTTCTGTTTTTTTCTATTAGTACTAACTTACTAACTCAGCCGCTTGGTCACCTCGTGGCACTGCTCCTGCCTCCCCGTGGCGGGGCCGGAAACCTGGGCGGTAAAGATAAACCCCCAGGGCCAAAAGGAGCTATCATGGATTCAAACAATTTTCCACCCTTAGAGCCTTCAAGCTCAAGACATGAATCCTCTCATGATATTAATCAACCAAAAAGGCTTCGAACTGAAGCACAGCGTCCAGACATCCCTAATTTTCTTGTGATACACTCTCTGTCCACGCAGCCCGTGGGCAAGTTATCACCATTTATGATTCAAAGTCATCTAGAATCTATTGCAGGATCACCAAAAATGGTGAAGCGACTACAATCAGGAGATCTCCTGGTTGAAACAGCCACATCCAAACATTCTGAGTGGCTATTAAAAACAACTACATTTGGTGGATTACCAGTGTCTGTCACTCCTCACAATACCTTAAATTCATCTAAAGGAGTCATCACAGAATGGGACTTAATTACAGTGTCTGAGGAGGAATTAGTCCAAGAACTTAGCCATCAAAAGGTAATCGCTGCTAAAAGAATTATGACAAAAAAAGATGGAAATCTCATTCCAACTCGTTCCATCATTTTAACTTTTAGTACTCCTGATTTGCCTTCCTCAGTAAAAGCTGGATATTTAAATTGTCGAATTCGTCCATACATCCCAAATCCTCTTCGCTGTTTCAAATGCCAAAAATATGGCCATTCACAGCAGGCATGCAGAGGTGACGCCATCTGTCCTATTTGTGGAGCAAAAGATCATACACAGGCAGATTGTCCAGCCGCAATTCCCATTTGCCCCAACTGCAAAGGCAATCACCCCGCCTTTTCTAAATCATGTGAGATGTGGAAAACAGGTAGGACAATCCAAAAATACAAAGTCGAACATAAAGTCACATATCCTGAGGCACGCAGACAAATAATGTTGACCATGCCAAGTCCATCATATGCCTCTCGAACTCGCAGTTTTCATACAACTGCAATTCAAACAGATGTCTCAATACCGCCCAACGTCTCGCTAGCTAATTGGGTTAAAACAACCTTATCAACCACTGGAAAAGAAAATTCTAAAACAAAAACCAGCCATGCCACCAACACCCCAATTAGTATCCCAACTGATACTGTGACAGTCTCAAATGATGCAGAAAGATTGAAACCCAATAAAGACTCTAAGGAAACTGATCCACCAACCAACACTATGGAAGTGGATATACACCAAAATGATGAAGACCCTATTCTAGAACTCCATGCCAATGACACTATGGATACTGGACGTCCATTATTCCCAAAAAAAGACCGAAAAAAATGCCCTGCACATAAAAAACAGTCAGATGAATCATCTTCAGCCAAACCAAAATAATGCCTAACATCATACAGTGGAATTGTAGAGGACTAAGCAGCCATTCGGATGACATAAGAGATTTAATCTCTCAGTTTAACCCCATAGGTATATGCCTACAGGAAACATTCTTGTCACCCCAAGTTTCGCCGAAATTCTCAAATTTTATGATATATAGACGAGACAGAAGCCCAGAGTCTCCTGCCCGTGGAGGAGTAGCCATACTTGTAAATACTAACATACCGTCCAGACCGATCCAATTAAGAACCAGCCTAGAAGCTGTGGCAGCTCGGATTGCAGTTGGTATTTCAGTTACCATTGTTTCGATTTACATTCCACCATCTCTATCACTGGCCCAATCAGAACTTGACAACCTCATCGCACAACTTCCAACTCCAGTTTGTCTTTTCGGTGACTTTAATGGCCACCATCCATTGTGGGGATCAGCTACAATGGACAGAAGAGGCAAGTTGATCGAGGAATTTATATATAATAATGACCTAAATTTATTAAACTCTGGATCTCCTACCTACATCCACCTACCTACAGGATCTACTTCTCAAATTGACTTGTCAGTTTGCTCACCTTCCATCTTTCCAATCATGACATGGTCTGTATTAACTGATCCTTTTAGCAGTGACCACTTTCCGATCATTTGCTCCTTACAAACAGGAGTAACACCAAATCCTGATAAACGATCCTCTTGGAAGTTTAAAAAGGCGAACTGGGATGGCTATTCTGCTCAAATACTTCTAGACAGATCTTACGTTAAAAAAGAACCTATTGATGATGTAAATACTTACATCACCAATCAGATTCTGACTGCAGCAAATACTTACATTCCAAAATCCAAGACATATCACAATCACCGAAATCACTGGTGGAATGCAGATTGCTTCACTGCCAAACAGGAAAAAAACCGAGCTTGGAATAATTTCCGTAAGAATCCCACCACTAATAACCTCATTGCTTATAAAAGGTTTAAAGCAAAAGCAAGGCAGATTAGACGGAAAGCGAAACGAGACTCGTGGATCGCTTTTGCCTCAACAATCACAAAAGACACCGACACACGCCTCATTTGGAAAAAAATACAGGCACTAAATGGGAAATTCGCTCGTATGCCCTCTCCAATACTTCATTGGAAAGGGAAAGACCTATCTACAGCTGAAGAAGTTGCTAATGCACTTGCTGAATCATTTGCTACAATCTCTGCTTCTGCCTCCTATGGGTCCACATTTCAGAACATCAAAACTAGTGCAGAACGATATAAAATCAACTTTTTCACGAACCGTTCTTTCCCGTACAACCAACCCTTTACATTCATAGAACTTCAAGAATCGTTAAACAGATCTTCAAACAGTGCTGCAGGCCCAGATGGAGTTCATTATGTTATGCTGAAACATTTAATTCAAGAAGATTTGAGTACCATGTTAATCTTTTATAATCGGATATTCTCCGAAAATGCCTATCCTTCCTCCTGGCGTCATTCTTTCATTATTGCTTTACCAAAACCAGGAAAAGATCATTCCTGTGTTGAAAACTATAGGCCAATATCTCTTACGAGCTGCCTGGGTAAAGTTTTCGAAAGAATGGTTCACACTAGGCTTACTTACATCCTGGAGTCACAAAATCTCCTTCCAGATCATCAGTATGGCTTTCGGAAGAATAGATCGACGCTGGACGTGCTTATCAAAGCCGAATCTCATATCCGCAATGCCTTTGTCATGAAACAACATCTTGTCATGGTCAACCTAGATCTTGAAAAGGCATTTGACACTACATGGCGTCATGGGATTATTATGGACCTTTACCACTTGGGGCTTAGGGGCCATTTGCCGAAAATAATTCAAAATTTTCTGCAATTGCGTTCTTTTCAGGTCCGATATAAAAATGTACTCTCTGCATCTCACATTCAGGAAGAAGGAGTCCCGCAGGGATCGATACTTAGTCCAACACTATTTTCAATCCGAGTTAGCAGCATAACACGAGACATCCCAAAAACTGTTGAAACTTACATGTACGCAGATGACCTTACAATTTCTTGTCGATCTCAAAGTATGAACACCATCGAACGGCAGCTCCAACTTGCTATTACCAAAATACAATCGTGGACTTCACGGAATGGCTACAAACTATCAGAAAAGAAATGCACTCTCACCCACTTTTGCAAGAAACGAACTCTCCATCCCGATCCGGAATTACAAATAAACAATATTCCAATCCCGCTTGAGAGTACCATTAAATTCCTTGGAGTGATATTAGATAGCAAGCTGAATTTTCAAGCTCACATCTCTCATTTAAGAAATACATGTCTAAAGCATCTGAATATACTGCGATCAGTCTCGGCTATGTCATGGGGCGCTGATCGGTATACACTATTGCACCTTTATAGAACTTTAATCAGGTCACGGCTAGATTATTGTTGTCCGGTGTATGACTCTGCCAGGAGCACTACTTTACAACGTCTAAATATTGTCCAGCACAGTGCTCTCAGGACTGCGTTGGGCGCTTTTAAGACTTCTCCAATCCAGAGTCTCTATATCGAAGCACACGATCCTCCATTACATCTTCGTAGGAAATCATTATTGCTCCACTATGCTGCTAAGATCCAGAGTCTTCCATCTCACCCCAGTTGGGAGTATCTTTATAATACTCGGTGGGATTTGATATATGACAGCAAGCCAAATGAAAACAGACCTGCTTCACTAAGGATTAAAGAGCTTTCTCAGAGTTGGAATATCAATTTAAGCGATATTTTTCAGAACACAACTGCTCCTGTTCCACCTTGGACATACGTTTCTTCCTCCCACGATACACATTTTTTGGAGTGGGGAAAGAATACTGTACCTTCCTTTAATATCAGGCAGTTGCACTTAGCTCACACTACTCTGAACTCCCATGCCTGTAAAGTCTATACTGACGGATCCAAAACAGCTACTGCGGTTGGTGCAGCTGCAGTTTTTCCTTCTGTAACGGTTACAGCTTCACTACCATTAGTCTGCAGCGTCTTCACAGCCGAATTATATGCCATCAAATTAGCACTCAGTAAAATTATTGAACTTTCCATCTCACCTGTCATAATTTACACTGACTCACTCAGTGCTGTTTCTGCCATAAGGAAGAATTTTTCATCTTCTCATCCTACCTTGAAACACATTCATTCTCAGCTATTTTCCTGCAGTGTGTCTAATCAATCAATCAGTTTTTGCTGGATCCCTGGCCATTCTGGTATTCCGGGAAATGAAAGTGCGGATCTTGCAGCTAAAAATCCTCATCCAGCTGGCCCAGAACATCTTCAGGTTCCTTACACTGATTATAAGCCTGTTATTCGCAAAGCAAGTTACGACAATTGGTCACAGATCTGGAAAAGTAACACCAACAATAAACTTTACCAGATAAAGCAAGAACCAAAGCTGTGGCTCTCAGGCTTTCGACAAAACAGACGAGAGGAAGTAGTACTGGCAAGACTCAGAATTGGACACACTCATCATACTCATCTGTTCCTGCTACTGGGAGAAGATCCACCCCAGTGTTCATCCTGTGACAGTCAACTTACTGTTAGGCATTTCCTCTTCGATTGTCCCCTATATTCAACCATACGGTCAAACACTTTTCAGTCAGTCTCTAGGTTGAACCTCCCACATGATTTAACTCATATCCTGGGAAATGAAGCAAACATAAATGAACTTGTAATATTTTTAAAACGTATTGGACTATATAGGAGTATTTAATTTAACACCAACAGTGCTATATTTCGACTAAATAAACTATGAACAGACACAATTTGGCCTCAGTAGCCCTTGTGTCGTTAAGCTAAATAACAACAACAACAACTGTTCTACTCCAAACTCACAGAACCAACTTTTTCTCTCCCTCATTTATCTTTTGTACTCGTTTTTCTTTGGAACAACCTTCCATCACATGTATTCCCTGAAAATTAGAATCTACAGAAATTCAAGTATAGTGTCAACAAGTATCTTTTGTCTTTTCAGTCTTCAACCAATGCAATATTAAGTACTATAGGTTCTAATATCTTTTGTGTTTGAGATTTTCATAAAAAAATGAATAAATAAATAATTTTCTGGAGAACATCAGTGCCATAAATCTCATTAATTACTTGCCTGATTTAATTTTTTAGTTTACTCAAATTTTTATGTACCTATTTAGCTAATGGATTTTCCAAGGATTTAGTTAGTCTATTTAGTGATTGTAAGTCATAAAAAAATTACCATAATTTTTTATAAAAAAATTATACTAATTCTATGACTAACATATTTCTTTAAAATGGAGATGAACTGTCAAACTTTATAATAGGTCAATCTTGTGATCTTGTTTATTTTTAAAGTAGTTAATATTGTGCAAAAGGCTGCCAACCCCTTTGATTTAAAACATCATAGTACATGATACGGGAATTAATTAGTTTTGTACATTCTAAAAAAGCATATAATAACATGCAATAATATTATATTTACCTTGAAATGGAATGGAAATTTTACTTATTTCTCCATTGTTCTACAATCCTGAGAAATTACAACAAAACTTGGAGCCCAAATATGGCATGCTTTAATCTAAAGGCTCCAAGTGAAACTTGGTAAGGTGAGCAACTCTATTTGGGAATATTCTATCAATGGTAATGTTTCCCAACCATGGATCGAGAAATGCTGCCATAGATGACGTCCCAATGAAAGAATGATATGATCTGCTTTAGGCATGCCATCTATAGAAAATATTGCAGAGGAAGTCCACATGGCCATGGAACATCTATCAGTATGTTAGCCAACTATAGGAAGCTGCATATCCTTAAGTTCATTATTGCACAGTTGCATATATCATAATTACCAGTGAAAATGGCATCTGGAGTAGTGCTCATGGCATTCATGGACTCTACTCTAGAACAGTGACAGAAGGTTCTGTGGAGTGAAGGGTCTTGCTATGCAGTGTTTCATCCTGAAGAATGTGATTATGCAGAGAGTTGTTGTTTGTTTGTTTGTTTGTTATTTGGTTGTTATTTGGTTTTTAGGAGCATTAGCAACTAAGGCCATATTGCTCTGGGGATATGTGGTGGTCACGGGCTCGAACCCCGGTCTAATCAAGAAGCGTGTGCTATGCACTGCTGCTCCTGCCCACCTGGCTACGGAGGTGCCTATGCAGAGAGTGCTTCTTGTCAGAGTATGTTGACTCAACTACAAAATTTGGTGGAAGCAGTCGAATGGTGCTGGACTATTTCAGCTGGACTGGTCCATTGGTGGGTGCCTGAAACCATAAGGTTAACAATCTTGAACATTAAAGACAATTATGTGCTTCCTATACTATGGCAGCACTTCAGAAACAAGCCCTGTCAGTATCAACATGCCAGTGCACCATATCATACTGAAAGAGTCATACAAGACACTGGTTTGTGGACAATGATATGAAAAAGTTGGATAGCTCACTCACAGCCTGGACCTCAATCCTGTTTGAATACCTATGGGAGTGGAGCATTTGATTAGGCAGTGATCAAAATGACGTTCTTCCAAACAGGTTGGTTTGCAGGAGGAATGGAGGAAAATTCTGGTCCCCACTTATTGAAGTTGGTAGAAAGTGTGCACAGGAGGATCGAGACTGCCATATAAACTATAGGTAGCCCCTACTTTTTATTAGCTTTTTTGAATTAAAAGCCTTTTTGCAGTTACCAGTGTGTGCCCAAATACACACACAGGTAATTCTTATGGGTCATGTAGTTCTTACATAAATAAATACTATACAAACATCCAGACAAGTAGCAGCTGCTCACATATGTGAGAACTCTCCCTTGGTTGATCACAGCATTTTTGTGGAAACAAAAAAATGTTTTCCTATTTTTGTATATGCTCCAGTACAGGGGTCTATGTGTACATATCTGTAGAAACATATTCTTCCACTTGAGAATAGTTAATTACAGCCTGAAGCAGAAATACTGTTGTGAAAAAACCTTATACCATCACAAGTGATAGTTCTACTTCCAGTAATATAAAACTTTAGATAACAGTGTATGATAATTGACTGCACCATAGGTATCACACAATAATTGTTTATTTGTACACCTGGAAGGTGGTGGGGGAGAGAGTTATATCTAATTTATGTCTCCCATTTCTTTTACAGTAATTGCGGCCATTGTCATCCCTATTGGTACAATATTTCTGCTAACATTACTTGCACTAGTTGGGATCATAATTTACCGTAAAAGGAAGCAGTAAGTATTTTGTGGTATTGTTAATCCTGATGTTTTGATATTATTTAAAGATTTCTGAAAGATTTGAATTTATACATATGCGACATATGTATTTTTTCATAAATCATTATTTCTGGTTTGTTAGTAAATAAAAAATTAAGATCTTGTTTTGTTCACTATTGGCTGATATGTTTGATATTAGTGCTTAGATACCATTTAACTTTATTCTGGTTTCTTAACTCAGAGGCAAGTTCATACCAAAACAAAAAAGTTTGATAAGTTGTTGTTGTATAAGTTTTTTGCCCCTTTCCCTTAATAACTGCAAAAAAGACAAACAATTTATTTCCCACTCAAAGAGTTTTCTATCCTTCTGTGCCCCTAATCCCGATGACTTTGTTTATAGGAATCAGTAACCATTTATGAATATATCGTTTTCTTATCAAACTGAGCACATTACTAAGCAAATACTACAGCCGCTTCCGAAGCCATACCACAGTCTTCTGCTTTCAAACACAGAAACCTTAAACACTGGTGGAATGACGCTTGTACCATAGCAAAAAAAGGAAAGAAATAAAGCCTGGAATCTGTTCCGTAAGTTTACAACCACCGACAACCTAATTCAGTTTAAATGGCTTAAGGCAAAAGCACAACAAATTAGAAGAAAAGCCAAAAAATATTCATTGATGCAGTTCGCCTCCTCTATCACAAAGGACACTAGCAGTAAAATTATTTGGAAAAAAATTCTATAACTAAATGGCAAATATTTACCGGTTTCTGCTCCAATTTTAACCAAGAATGGATAAGAAATATCTTCACCGCAAGAAATAGCCAATGCGCTTGCAGAGACTTTCTCTGAAACGTTCACCACTACAGCTTATGATACTTCCTTTCTACAAATCAAAGTCGTAGCAGATACAAGATAAATTTCCAAACTACCCAGTCTCTTGCCTACGATCAACCTTTTTGTCTTTTTGAACTCCAAACAGCATTAAACAGATAACCTAATAGTGCTGCTGGAGCAGATGAAATCTTTTATGTAATGCTAAAACATCTAAACAATTTAGCTTTGAATTTACTAATAACATTCTTTAACCGGATCTTGCTTGAAGGTACATATCCCTCTACCTGGCATCGCTCCGTTATTTTAGCCTTTCCCAAACCAGGAAAGGATCAGTCACTCCCACAAAATTATCAACCAATCTCCCTCACCAGTTGCCTAGGTAAAACTCTAGAAAGGATGATACACAGATGATTTACCTGGGTTCTTGAAACTCAAAAGCTGCTAAACAACAATCAGTTTGGATTCTGACAAAATAGAACCACTTTGGATCTCATGGTGAAAGCAGAGACTAATATCCATAATGCTTATGTGAAAAATGAACGTCTTGTAATGGTAAGTTTTGGATATTGAAAAGGCTTTTGGCACAATCTGGAGGTATAGCATATTGCGAGAACTTTATTCCCTAGGATTGCTAGGACATTTACCAAAATTTATTCAAAACTTTCTCCAAAACAGAACCTTTCAGGTCCGTTATCAAACATTACTTTCTCATATCTATACCCAAGAAGAAGAAGAAGGTGTCCCACAAGGTTCAATACTTAGTGCTACTCTTTTTTTTTTTGCTTAGGCTGAACACTATCACCTGCAACATTCCCAATACTGTAGAATTATATATGTACACCGATGATCTAACTATATCATGCAGGTAAAAAAATATTTGCACTATTGAAAGACAGCTTCAACTATCCATAAATAAGCTAGAAATATGGACACTGAAGAATGGATATCGTATGTCAGAATAAAAAACAGTCGCAGTTCAGTTCTGCAAAAAATGCAAGCTGCATCCAGAACCGGAACTTTGGCTAAAGAACAACCCAATACCTCTCACCAGTAATCTTCGTTTCCTAGGTTTAATGTTGGATACCAAACTAAACTTTGTTTCTCACATAACATACCTCCGAACTGTTTGTTTAAAGAAACTAAATATTCTTCGGTCCATTTCTGCTATAGCATTGGGGTGCTGATAGATATACTCTTTTACATTTGTATCGTACTCTTATCAGGTCTCAATTAGATTATGAAGCTGTTGTCTATGACTCAACTAGGAAAAGTGCACTAACCAGACTGAACACTATCCACCACCACCACAGTGCCCTTCGTAGTGCACTAGGAACCTTTAGAACATCCCCTGTCCAGAGTCTGCATGTACAAGCATATGAACCTCCACTTCACCTTAGAAGGAAAATGCTGCTCGTTAATTATGGAGCCAAAATTCAAAGCATTCCAGCCTATCCTGTTCGACCATTGCTTCTCAGCCCTGAATGTTCTACAACAGCAAAGCTACTGAAAATAGACCCACTGGTATTCAATTAAAAGAATTGATACATGCCTGGGACATAAATTTTGACAATATGCTTCAAGAGAACGATGTATCTGATCCACCCTGGTCTGTAAATCTCCCTCACTGATGATACCTATTTTCAGCAATGGGAAAAGAAATCCCTGGCAGATGGAAGTATTAAACAACTACATAAAGACCATGCCCTTAACAATGCTCAGAGCTCTCTAATATATACAGATGGTTCAAAAACAGAGATTCTGCCATTGGTGCAGTGACTGTCTTTTCTTCTTTTACACTTTCTGTATCACTACCAGTTGAATTCAGCAGTTACACTGCAGAATTATACGTAATAAAATTATCCCTAGAAAATATAAACACTATCCACGATACTAGCAGTATAATGATACACAGATTCCATGAGTGCAATGTCGGCATTGGACAATAAATTTTCAATATCACATCCCATCATAAAACAAATTTTTTCCTGTTTAAACCCTCTAAGAAATAAGAATAATGGAGTGATATTTTGCTGGATCCCAGGGCATTCTGGTATCACAGGTGTTGAGAGAGCAGACCAGGCAGTGAAACATCCAAACAATACAATACCATCACATTACCAAGTACCATATATAAGATTATTTGAAACGCATTAAAAAAAATCTATACATTTCAGTGGTACGAAATCTGGAAGTCACAAATGAACAACAAATTGCTCAAAATCAAAGAGGAACTAGCATTATGGAAATCTAGCTTCTGGCAAAACAGAAGGAAGAGGTTGTTCTAACAGGATTACCCATAGGGCATTCACATCCAACCCATATATATCTTCTCAAGGAGGATGACCAACCTTGATGCACGCATTGTACATTACCACTTACTGTCAAACATATACTCTTAGATTGTTCGCACTATTCCTTTCCATTTCAGAAAAAATACTTTCCTTTCACTGTCGCAACTGAAAGAGCCTCTATCACTCGCTCATATTACTGGAAACAATGCAAATTTAAAATTAACTATTTACCTTTCTTAAACAAATACGAATGTATGATTTTCTCTGATGACACATTGGACTCTATATAAAAATTTTATATAGAGTCCAATTTTTATATGATTTCGTATATAAAAATATAACATAGGAATAGGCATATTTTGGCCCCAGTTGCCCTTGTGCCCAAAAACACCAATACCAATACAATGATATCACCTTTTGTGCCCTTAAAAGATGATATCTGCTCTACAACGTCATCAACATTTGACCCTGGCAGATATACCTTGGTGCTACCCAAGTATTCCCAAAATTTGAATGTTGCATGGAAACTGCGTCTATTATGGCTTGTGGTGCTAGGTAACACTGCATTCATCCTTTGTGAATCAGTGTGCCATGTGGCGTCGGGTTGGATAGGGTCATTGAAGATTTATGCATAGTTCTTTGACAGTGTGCTCTGTGTAATTTGCGATTGTTGAGAAGGCTGATGTGAGAGAGCAATAAGAAGGAAACAAAACATGCTTGCATCAAGCTTTTGTGACAATCCTTTAGGCTGGACTCAGACCTGCTACTGGTTTAACCATTTTAAAAATGGTCAAATGTCGGCTGATGACGAAGATCGCTCTGGGCGTCCTTCATTGAGCACCACCACGAAAAATGTTGCAAAAATCGGGCGGCGACCCATGAAGACCGCAGGCCATCCATAACATTTGTGGCATTATAGGACTATCGTATGGCATGTGTCACCGATTTTGTCAGAAAAGTTGAACATGAAGGATTGCAACAAAGTTTGTGCCATGGTTACTGAGTGAAGACCAAAAAGCAGCATCACATGGAAGTTAGCAGAGATCTTCAAGAACAGGTCAGGAGTGATCAAAACTTTCTTTCTATGGTCGTTACTGACGACGAGAGTTGGGTATATGGGTATGACCCAGAAATCAAGCAACAATCATCCCAGTGCAAGGGGCCCATCTTTACCCTGACCGAAGAAAGCCCGACAAGTGAGGAGCAATGTGAAGTCCATGCTGATCTGTTTTTTGGACATTGCTGGGATTATCCATAAGGAATTCATCCCTCCTGGCCAGACCGTCAACGCAATTTTGTAGAAGTGACACAGAAAGAACCGAGTCCTTCATCATCACAATGCACAGGCCCACACATCTCTCAGTGTGGTTCAGTTTTTGGCATCCAACAACATGACAGTCATTCCCCTGCGACTTCCTGTAGGGTCAAAGATTTTACAGCTAAGGGCCAAAGATTTGACAGCATAGAGGATATCCAAACCAAATCGCAGACAGTGCTGAACACTATGACGAAGAAGGGACTTTCAGGACACATTCAAATCATGGGAGAAGCACTGGTATCGGTGTTTATGTTCTCAAGGGAACTACTTGGAAGGTGGCAAATAAGAGCAAGGCTGATTCTAATTTATTTTATAAATACATTTTGGGAATTTTTGGGTAGCACCTCGTATTTCCCCGTTTCCCTGACAATTGAGTCACCAACAATAACTAGCTCCCGTGGGACCAGCACATTCTGCCCTGAAGATTGCCCCTGTGTTGCATGGCACACAAGAGTGAGGTGTTGAGTTGGGCAGTTGAGAGCTTGCTGCCCCCCCCCATCTACCTGACCCTTCAAACTCTCCTAGACACCCATCAAAACACTGAGTTGGCTCCTGATTTTTCACATTCTCTGCACCTAGCACACACACACAAAGACATCCATCATGGCTAGATCATGTCCTGTTCCAGAAAGGTCTGCAAACATTACACATTTTGCACATTTTTTAGACTGTGATGCATTGGAGAATCACCCCCTTCGGTTCTCACCCAAACCACAGTACCTCCACTACTTTGTACATGTTGCTTCGCTGCTCTAATGTGGGGCATGATTTATGTTTAAATACAATTTAATTGACAATATTATACTAAGTGACAATACTATACTAAGCTAACTGATTCCTAATACAGTGCTACATATTACGTTATACTTTCTGTATTGATCTAATATACTACAACAATGGTGGAAAGTTTCAAACAGTACAAGTTTACCAATACTAAGTAATAACCTACAAAATCTCTATCTAAATTCAAAATAAACTAAGTATTGTAACTAGGAATATAAAGCTACTTGTAGAAAATAAATTAATATGCCAAGTCAATAAAATGGCAAAAATTTAATAAGAACTTCTCTATTAGCTGGAGTCATAAAATCTTCACCCGCACAGCCAATGTATATATATCATATACTTTGCCATCTAAGATATTTGATAATTCATGCTTATTTAGGCTGTGATTTTTTTTTTTTTTTCCTGAAAAATAAAATTAAAAAACCAGCAATCTCCAAGTCCCAAAGTTTGCCAATTTGGGGAACTTGTGTAAAATCTTCCGTGGCAACTTAGTCAGCATAATACATTGCTGTCTATCACTTGTTTGGATATAGCTAGGTTTAATTCCTGTTGATGACTGGAGAAATTTCTCAAGTCCTCTTCAGTCAAACTGTAGTTAGCTGACCTTATGTGGAAAGGCTACCAATTTCATACATGAATTTGCTTGGCGAAAACATGCAAATTGGCCAGTAACCACACACTTGCATAGGCAAATACATTCAAAATATTTATACTCACAGATATGCATGAAATTCCAGTGCCATTAAATATTTATTTGAATTTGTATTTGCATAACTTAAAATTTTAAATTTTTTTTATTTTTATTTTTATTTTTTTATTATTATAGTGGTCGTCCATTCATGCATGTTCGCATGCAAGATAGCGCCAATGTAGAAATAAGTAATCCGATGTACATGAGGGAAGAATACGACGATGAAGCTGCTGAAGCTTTAAATTCTTCCTTTACTTTAGATCCAGACAAAGTAAGTATTCTACTGGGTCATTTGATTATATTTTATTTTATTTTATTTTATTAGCATTAGCATTAGTTGAGGCATACAATGCAAAAAAGCAAGCTTATACAGCACAGCCAAAAAAAAAAACCCTCCCATTTCACCTATCCATTCACTCCAAATGCCTGTCCAGCTCAGCCTTAAATTTATTTAAGCTATCAACTTCCACAACAAGAGATGGAAGTCTGTTCCAGCAATCAACTACCCACTGGTTGAAGGCAAATTTCCGCACATATATTCTACAACTGTCTTTCCTCAATTTGAATCTATGTCCCCTCAGGTTCTTAATCTCAGCAAGATGAAGAATTTCATCAGCATTGAGCTTGCTCAACCCATTCAAGGCCTTATACACCTCAATCAGATCACCTTGCATGTACCTAGTCTCCAGGCACTGCAGTTCGCAGAACTTAAGCCTTTCTTGGTAAGAGCAGCCCTCACCAATCTTGTTGCCCTTCTTTGTACTCATTCTGGCAACTCTACATCCTTCCTAAAATGAGGCCTCCAGTCTGTACACAGTACTCAAGGTGTTGTACAATGGGATAATTACCTCCTTGTCCCTGCTAGTAAAATTCCTATATATCATTGACAAGACTCCATGACCTGCTCCGGCAGCCTGTCGGTACTGTTCAGTAAACTTCATATCTGACTGCACAATTACCCCCAGGTCTTCTTCACCCTTCACTTTCCTAAGTGTACCACACAGTTGGTACATTTCTCTTGGGTTATTGCTACCCATATGCAGTACTTTGCATTTGTCAATGTTAAACTTCAGTTGCCACTTCTCAGCCCATTTGCCCAACTTATCTAAGTTGCAGTAGCATACTGTTTTTACTGTTGTTAACAACCCTGCCAACCTTTGTATCATCTGCAAACTTGGATATTAAGCCTGATATACCTTCATCAATATCATTGATGAATACACAACAGTTGGCTCAGCACCAAACCGTGGGGAACTCCACTAATAACATTAGTCCACGAAGAGCAGTATCTATTGATTACCTCTCTCTCTCTCTCTCTCTCTCTCTCTCTCTCTCTCTCTCTCTCTCTCTCTCTCTCTCTCTCTCTCTCTCTCTCTCTCTCTCTCTCTCTCGTCTCCCACTAGACCATCCCTTTATCCATTGTAGCAACTTGCCCTTATTGAGCTTATTGACTTGCCCTTATTGAACTTATTGACTTTGCCTTATTGTAAGGAATGGCTAGTTTTGAAGTGCACAAATATATGCAACCTTGTATGGTTGCATATATTTATTAAGTAGACAATAAATGTAGATGATTTTATCACATTAAAGCATTTTTCAGCGATATTTTATAAAGTAATTCCTGTAATGTGAAAATTTTATCTTTTAGGCTAGTTAGTCTTACTAGTGAATAATGCTCAATTTACAGTACAGGTAATCGTAGTATAACACGGTAGTTAGGTTCCTATAAAATCTTGTGTAGTGCGAAACTGCGTTATACGAGACTAAGAACCAATACAAAAACGGGGGTTATGTTCCAAAAGCTACCAAAAATACATAATTTTTTTTATAACTGTCGGAAATATAATGCATTAAGGGCTTATGCCTCAGGCTGCGAGAGAATTAGACCACGCTAATCACAATATGAGATATGACTTAAACAATGCCGCTTTTGCAAATAATATGCAAATACAGAATTGGCTGTGTACTAATATGATGCAGTTGCACTAACTTGTACATGAATTATCGGAAATGTAATTTTCATTAAAAATAGTAATAACTGAAAAAACGTCTTACCAACTGTGATACTTAATATGTTAGTTAATGTATGTTCATTTCATTTTCTTTTTCTTCATTGCTGCTAAATACAATCAAACGAGAACATTTTCTCTCTTGCAAAATGTCTTCACCTTCTGAACTTTCTTCTGTAGCATATAGATTGTGTGCTTCTGTTATCTTTAAAATATCAGTATTCTGAGATTTTTTGCTTTTGCTTGATAGATCTTTGTAAAATGCATGGTATGGAGCTAAGCGTTTTTGAAACTCCCTTTTGAAATTTGTGTTCCTCTCAGTCAAAGGATCTGCATTCATAAACTTAGCCGAGTAATTAAAATAAGATTTTAATCGCTCAGCTAAGTTTATGCCTTCCCCGTATGCTTTTTTAGTCTAAAATTTGTAACTTCAGAATTTTCATCTGCACTGTCATCCTCTGAATTGATTTGTTTTACCTTTGATGCCATTTCCACTAAATCCACTTTGCCAGCCTCTTTTTCTACCAGTAATTCGTGAGCATCTTCAGTAGTCATATCATCAAAACCTTCCCCTCCTACCGACTTAGCAAGTTCTACTATCACACCGGTTCTGTTTTCTGCTAGTTGGACTATATATCCTGAATGAGCTGACTCTGGCCATACATTTTTCCAACACACATGTGTTGACAGCTTTACATTTTTAAGTGATAAAGCTATGATTCCGATACAGTCCACAATTGAAAAATGTTTCCATGCCTCCATTACTTCAATAGATTCGGAATCAATTTTTTCCAAAATCCATTGTAACGATTTTCTGATGTAATGAATTTAAAGGTAGATATTATGCCTTGATCTAATGGCTGAATTAAAGAAGTTTTATTAGGTGGTAGGAACATTACTTCAACATTTTGGATGACTTAAATGGCCCAGCACTTTATCCAGTAGTAATAAAACATTTAAATCTAGATTTTTCCGCTTTAGTTTCCACAGCTGGCAAAAAACAATTTAGATTCCATTCTTTCTAAATCGGCAGTTACCAAAATTATGCCTAAATTTCCTTAGGCATAATTTAGGGCTGGAATTTAATTCACAATAAAGAAATTATTCCAATATGTGCTCCTTAAGAACAAAGTTTAGTAATGCATACCCGGAAAAATTTATAAACGATCAAATAAAAATCAAAATAACCTTACAAAAACTTTAAAAGTTATGAACTGCGCACTTCAAAGTCACAAATTTTTATGGGCTCAAACAAGCACAATTTCAATGGCACAGAGTCTAACACGAGGATTTCCCAACAAAATAAAATATGGAGATTTCCTCTCTTTTTTTGCATAACTCCCTAGTCGTTATGCAAATGTCGAAAAATTACATCCAACATAAAAAGCTCGAAACCATGTTATATAAGTACCATGTTGTGCGAGGATTGACGCAATTTATCAATCATATTAGAGTGAAACCGTGTTTTAGAAGTACCGTGTTATATGAGGTTTGCCTGTATATTATAAATAAAACAATATAAGAAAATTACATGATCATATCCCAGTAAAAATCTCATTGGGGTTTGAAAGCATCTAAAAACAATTTATAATGGAATCCAGAAATATACTGGCCATATGAATCAAACTAATTTATATGTAATCTTTTAACACACTAAGTCAAAGTCTAATCATTATTAAAAGAATATTATTCATCAGCAACATCAGTGCTTTAATGCTCCACAAATGAAGAAAGAATCAACCTTTTTCAGTCTTCTAAGAATAGTTACTTTGAGCTATATCATCTGATAAATGCATATGAACATTACCCTTATCCTCTGCCTCCAACTAGCAATAATTTTTTCCCTGGACCCTTATAATATTATCAGTGATACTATCAAAAACTCTTGCACCATCATTGTTAAAATGTATTCCATCTCTAAAAAATATGTTCCTACATATGGTCCCTCCTAGCAGCATGTCCAGACAGATTTACAGACATACATACATACATACATACATACATACATTTTGACCTAACTTGCAGAATACTTTCAGCATGATCTCATATTTATCCAACAAATCATCAGTTCATGTGCATTGAATATCATTAGTTCCAATCTGAATAATAATGCTCTCTTTAACCCCCTTAAAATCTAACAATCTGTTGGTGATATCATCAGTTTTTGCTCTTGGCAGACACCCTGATTCTAGTCCAGTTATCCTTATTACAGAAAATATTACCCATTTCCCTACCAGTGGACTCTCCCAATAAAATTAAATACTGTTGAACCAGAGTAGTATGCACTTGGTTATTCTGTCCTGGTGCCCGAATCATCGAAGGAGAGAATCAACAGTTCAATAATGGTTCAGTGGTTCTCTCAACTAGGGATGAACTCATGATTCACATGGGAATTGCCTATGGCAGAGGTTCCCAAACTGTGGGGTGTGTCCCCCCCCTATGGCGAGGGGAACTTGTTGTTTTCACAAATCACTGTTTTAACAAAATATGCACTAACCAACCCACTAATTCAGGTAAACAGTGGTTTTTATTTATTTCTATTATTCATATTTTACTTGTATTTTATTTCTTTTAGATTAAATATATTGAAGTATATATTAATTTATAAAAGTATGCATATTCATAGCAAAATTTTATGTCAAATCAGTTTATTTGCACTTGTTCTGGAACTTGTGGGGGGGGGCGCATGAAATTTCCGAAAAATTTTAAGAGGGCTCATGGTATAAAAGTTTAGGAACCTCTGGCCTATGGCCATTTCTGTCTTTGTCGTGATAACCTTGGGTAGAGTACTCAATGAGGAACAACCATTATTAAGGTAAGAATTAATCTAACCAATATTACAGAAATTACAGTTACCAAAGTTTTGCCTACTATAACTGAAAAGAATGCAACTTTAATGGAATTTAGTTTTAAAACAGTAAGGATTTACAAATTTTTCTGAAATTGAATTTATAACAGTATAGAAAGAAAAAAAAAAAAGTTAAAATATTTTAAAAAATCAGGGAAAAATAAAGATTTTTTTACTAATCTCTTAATCCAATCTTTAGCATTCTGCCAATCATCATATTTACATTTCATTGGATTAACTTCTAAACCAAACACATCTAAATACTGTATTTAACAGAATCTATTTGAGAATTTAATATGCAATTGACATTCTGTATCATATAAACAGAATTCTGAAAACACTGAAATGGGCAAAAAATATTATCTGCATGTGAACTAAAGGAACATGATCAAGAACAAAGTTATTAGTACTGAAGAGAACAAGACAACAGAAAGACACTGCTTTGTGGCATTCCTGTATCTCTGAATAAAAATTTAGTATATTCAATATCATGTCTTCTTTTTTGTAACATTTGTATCTTTCAGAGATACAGGATTTTGTAAGTTTTATCATTATGTTAGAGACTAATTCTTTTCTTTAAAATTAGTGTAAAAGCATCGTAACTGTATTTATTATATTAGATTGTCTAATATTTCTATCTTATGTCACATATGATAGAAATATTTTTTTTGGCTGATGCTACATGAGCTTGCTTTCTTGCATCACATGCCTCTACTACTACTACTACATGCTTATTAAATGGATCAGCAAGAAACCTTTCCATTAAAACTACATATTACATTATTTTTCTGAACTTTTCATTTGAATTTTAAAAATATTTAGTGGTTCCCATATTATTTATACTGTATATAATGTACATTCATTTGTATGAGAGTATTCAGTGCTCTTCCTTTTTTTGAGAATTTCAATATGCCTCTTGGTGCAAGTGCCTGTCACTATTATTATTTCCTTGCATATCATGCCAATTAGTCTTTCTAAAATTTAAAAAAACATGAATGTATCATGGTATTAAAGGTGGAATGCAACCTCAAGCTCATCTGCTAGAAAATATCAAATTTTCTTCAGTCAGAGGCAAAAGACCAAATGAAAATTTCAGTGAACATAGCTGTAAATTGTTGAAATGTACAAGGAATGCAAAGAAATTCATATATCACAATACGTAATGTGGTTTGTTCTCTTAATCGTATTTTGTAAAAGTGGTCCCCACTTAACTCTCTTAATTGGGGCCATAAAAACAGAGTGCTAAGTGAGGCCTTGTTAGGAAGGAGAGAGATAATATAATGTAAATCATTTTAACTTGGGGGCTGGTCACTCACACACTAGCAAGGCTTTTGTGGATTTATTGGATGATTGTTTTCTACATCAGCATGTTCGGGAGGCAACTAGAGGGAGTAATACTCTTGATTTGATTATCAGTAGTGATTCTTCATGCATTAAGAATCTGCAGATAAATGAACCACTAGGTGGCAGTGATCACAGTGTTCTGAAGTGGGAGTTACTCAAAGAGGTAACTACCATTAGGGGTAAAGGGAAGGGGTATTGCTTTTGTAAAGGCGACTACGATGGACTGAGACAGTATTTAAATTCTATACAGTGGGATCAACTGATGATGTTAACAACAGCAAATTCAAAATGGGAAGCATTCAAAGAACTTATCTTGGAAGCTACTAGGCTTTACATACCAACTAAGAAATATTGTTCAAGGTTTAGGCCTAAATGGATGTCAGATGAACTAATGAGGCATATGGCAGAGAAGAAAAATGCATGGGATACATACAAATTAACACGTGACACAGAAGCCTATGATAGATACAAGTTGATCTGTAACCAAGTTACAAAGGAGGTTAGGCAGGCGAAGGCAGATTACGAGAAATCCTTGGCAAAGGATGCAAAGAAAAACAGCAAAGAGTTCTTTACTTATGTAAACTCTAGAAGGAAGGGGATCAATCAGATTGGTCCACTTGATATCGATGGGTCAACTGTTGATGATCCTGCTCAGGTAGCTAACAAACTAAATGAATATTTTGCATCAGCATTCACACATGAGGAGTTATTCAGCGAGGGGAATGCCAGAGGTGTATTCAACTCTGGCAGTAAGCCAGAGAATCTTGTAATAACTGAGAGTAAAGTGGAGGAGAAATTGTTGAAGATAAACACAAGAAAGGTGTCCTGGGGCAGATGGGATCTATCCAGTTATATTAAAGGAGGCAGCAAAGGAAGTAAGCAAACCCTTAGCCGTAATTATGGGAGGTACCCATGGACTGGAGATGTGCAAATGTGACCCCAATTCACAGTTAGTTGGTTGGTTTTTAGGAGCATTAGCAACTAAGGCCATATTGCTCCGGAAAATGCGGTGGTCATTCTCTGACCTTTCCTCATCCTCCGTATTTGGTGGTGACGGGCTCGAACCCCGGTCTAATCAAGAAGTGTGTGCTATGCACTGCTGCTCCTTCCCACCTGGCTACGGAGGCGGCCCCCAATTCACAAAGGAGGATCAAAGGCTGACACAAGTAATTATAGACCTGTGAGTTTAACTTCTGTTCCCGGAAAATTAATGGAGGCACTGGTTAAAGAAGCACTGCAGGATCATCTAGACAAGACTTCAGTTATAGCTCGGACACAGCATGGTTTTGTTAAGGGGAAGTCTTGCCTGAACAATTTGATTGGATACTATGATACAGTCACAAAAGAACTGGATGCAGGGAATAACTTTGATGATCTATACTTGGATCTTAGAAAGGCTTTTGATACTGTTGCACATGGAAGACTGCTGCACAAATTGGAGCAGTGTGGCATTGGAGGCAAATTGCTGCTATGGATAAAGGGGTGGTTGAGGGGGAGAAGACAGAGAGTGGTAATCAATGGACACTGCTGATCGTGGACTAATGTTATTAGTGGAGTCCCTCAGGGTTCAGTATTGGGTCCTTTATTGTTTTCTGTATTTATAAATGATATTGATGATGGTATATCGAACTTAATGTCCAAGTTTGCAGACGATACGAAGGTTGGCAGGGTTGTCAAGGACACTACTGACACTATGCCGCTGCAACAGGATCTGGAAAGGTTGAGCAGATGGGCTGAGAGGTGGCAAATGAAGTTTAACATTGACAAATGTAAAGTACTACATATGGGAAACAGCAACCCCAGAGCAACGTATCAACTCTGTGGTACACTGACAGTGGTAGAGAATGAAAGGGACCTGGGGGTGGTTGTGCAGGCAGATATGAAGTTCTCTGAGCAGTGCAGACGGGCTGCAAGAGTAGCTCATGGTGTATTGTCAATGATAAATAGGAATTTTTCTAGCAGGGATAAGGAGGTGATTATTCCCTTGTATAAGGCAATGGTCAGGCCAAACCTAGAGTGCTGTATACAGGCCTGGAGGCCTCATTTCAAGAAGGATGTAGAGCTGCTGGAACGAGTACAGAGAAGGGTAACAAGATTAGTGAATGGAACAAAGGGGTGCTCTTACGAAGAAAGGCTTAAGTTTTGCGAATTACAGTGTCTGGAGACTAGGCACCAGCGAGGTGATTCTGATAGAGGTGTACAAAGCCTTGAATGGTTTGAGCATGCTCAATGCTGATGGGATTCTTCCTCTTGCTCAGAATAATCACCTGAGAGGGCATAAATTCAAATTGAGGAAAGACAGATGTAGGATAGATGTGCGGAAATTTGCCTTTTAGCCAGCGGGTGGTTGGTAGGTGGAACAGATTTCCATCCCTTGTCGTGGAAGTTGATAGCCTAAATAAGTTTAAGGCTCAGCTGGACAGGTATTTCGAACGAACAGGGGGGTGAAGTGGTTATTTTTTATTTATTTATTTTACTTTATTTTTTTTTTTTTTTGGCTGATGCTGCATAAGCTTGCTTTCTTGCATCAAATGCCTCTACTAATGCTAATGCTAACTGCTTGGCATGACCAGTGTTTCTGGCTATTTTTAAAGCACTATTTCTCTATATAAAAATATTAAATATAGCAGAAATATTTAAAGTTTTAAATAACAGCTTTAAATACATAATTATGCACAAAACATAAATACAGTATATGTTCAATAAAATGCAAGAAAGCTTACCTTAAAATTACAGACCCTTATGTTTATACTGTATTTATATTATTTACAATAACAGCTTGCTATATTTTGATTTTAAAATTGCTCAAAACCACTAAATGTAGTGTAAATCTAGAGCTCACCAGGAACCAGTCTTTTTAGAATGTCCAATTTAGTTATAATGAAAAATTTTTATGATAGCTTCCTTCACGGTATTAGCAGTAACTCACTCACTTGATTTCCTTGAGGCCATTAAAAGAAAGAAAGAGAGAGAGAGAGAGAGAGAGAGAGAGAGAGAGAGAGAGAGAGAGAGAGAGAGATTGAAACCACATATATGGTAAAATCAAATCGATCACTCAGAGACAAAATGCATATAAACAATACATAAACCAAAAATAAACTGAAAACAGCATTGCTGAGTGATGCTACTGAGCTGTGCAGCTCAATGCAACTGCCTATAAGGAGCAGCAGTGCGTAGCACACGCTTCTTGATTAGACCGGGGTTCGAGCCCGTCACCACCAAATACGGAGGATTCGGAAAGGTCAGGGAATGACCACCGCATATCCTGGAGGAATATGGCCTTAGTTGCTAATGCTCCTAAAAAACCAAATAACAAGCAACTCTCTATCAGGAAACTATAGTTCCTAAAGAGGAGTTTTATAAGCAACACTTGCAATAAACTTTAGCTAATTAGAACCCCAGAGTGGGCACTCTCTTTTCAATAACACCGCTGAGAGGGATGATGTATAGAATGTACATATTTGTAATATGCAAGAAATGGTGCAGTGACTGCTCGATATATTTTCCACCTATAGAATTGAATGGCCACAGCACTTTACAGCCTTGGACACAGGAACCTTTTGGCAGTATGAACAGCTACAGAAATTTGGCAAAGATGTAAATTATACACGGGCACTCCTGCCTTATCCAAAAAATAACTTTTGGGGCAACAAACAGACAGCTTTCAAAATTTCTCATTTCCACAGATTGCGATTGGTCCTGGATTCAGCTGTTGTTGTCTTGTTAATTACTGTATCTGTTAAAAGTCGATTTGAATCAACAAACATTCCTTTGAAGTCAAATACTGTGAATTGCAGTTAATTGGAAAATTAAGGAGCATTACTGTAAACGATTTTTTGTTAGTAGGTTTCTCAGGCACCTGAACACCTCCTAATCGGTAACTCCTCCCGAGGCATTTTGAGTGGAATATCACTTTTCTGTGGGAACAGAACACAACTCTGGGGGAAGGGTAGAGAGTGCTGTTGCAAACAAGTGCTGAGTGAATAACACTAATGGGGAACAACCATATAACTGTATCCTACTGAAACAATCATCAAGATAGGCACCATCAGAATTAGAAGCTTAAATAGCAAAGAAGTGAAATTAGCTGGAGATAAATTTTATCTTCTGCTGATTTATATATAAATGATCTATGTCAATATAATATTAGAGTGGAAGTTATTACAGAAAAGAAAGTAAAAGAATTGGCTTGTTTATCTGTTCCCCATTCTTGGGGAAAAATTGTTTCTGCATTCCATTTAAAGTACAAATTACTCTTTCATAAAAGGATTTTACATGTGATCCATGGTTATTGAGCCATGCAGAATCATAATAAAAGTAAAGAACACTTAATTCTGTATTCCCATAAAGCAGAAATAATAGAGGTACAACATGACATTGGATAAGCTGGCAGTAATAAATGTTTGATTTTGCTTTTTAAGAATAAATCAGATGAAAAGCAGTATTGGGAGGAATTGCTATAAGTTGTCAAATGTTTTAAGTTCTTGTGTGAAAGAGAATCAGCATTAAAAGGAGCTAGTGAAGAACAAAGAGATTTCAACAATGAATAGTAAAGAGAACACCTTAATTCTGTTCTGTTTTGGATAAACTAAACCAAAAATACAAGATTTCTTTAGTATTTCAAGTCTTCAGCATTTTAGCTCACTCCTCAAACAGTGCATCCACTGTTGAGGAGCAAGTTAGAAAATGAAAAGTACTAGAAGGAAATGCCATGATGAACTGTAGAATGTTTAAGATTCTTATATGAAATACAGGAACTCCTCATAACACATGTATTAGTGTTAAGAAGATACAGTGAAGAACTTTGATTTCAAACTCTGACAACCTCAGGGGCTCACATCTGGTGAGTATGGGCTGGGAACATCCAGGGTCCTGAGCTGGATATCATCATTCTTCTCTTTCTTGGTAATTCCCTTCTACTTCTCTCTCTCTCTCTCTCTCTCTCTCTCTCACACACACACACACACACACACACACACACACACACACACACACACACAACCTTTTGGCTGGTGCAGCAAAAGC
The DNA here is from genome assembly GCF_048544385.1 of Mastigoproctus giganteus. NCBI lineage: Eukaryota > Metazoa > Arthropoda > Arachnida > Uropygi > Thelyphonidae > Mastigoproctus > Mastigoproctus giganteus. Next base: position 40,250,216 of record NC_143587.1, on the reverse strand, counting down.
CTCGGGCTTCCTTGCACCGTATAGCTAATAATAATAATGTCACATTGTGGATCAGATGGCCATAATACTACAGTATGTAGGTGAGCAAGGTTATGTAGATGAGTACCTCCTTGGTTATGAGTCTCCAAGTAGACATTCAAATAAATCTGTGGTGGATTCATAGGATGGGTAAGTTGGGAATTGGCATTCAATATGCTCATGGATTATTGTATGATGATTCTGCTACCAACATGTCAGGAAAGTAGTTGTGTGCAAACACATTGTAAGAACTTGAATCAGTATGTAGATTACATCTCTCCTCCGTTCCATGGTTGGAATTAACAAAAGTTTTCTATTTTATCAGTTTTAAAGTTATGAATAGCATAGAACTTTTTTGCTGCAGCAAAGAGAATGGGAGAAATGTACACAAGGTCTTGAAAGCTGCTTCCCTGATGAAAGGGACAGTTTGCTAAATATTTTAAGTGTGCAACCCCTACAGCACTCCACCCACAAGTTCATGAAAGTCTTCAGAAGGAGCAAATTAGAATCCATTTTCCCAAATGATGATATGGCATTCAGGATATACCTGTTTTCAGAATCCAAAGAACATTTTCAAAGATGGTAAGAGTAAAAAATTATTTTTGTGTGTTCAATGCTCAATCCATGACTAAGTGACCTTCTGCTTAATTACAATAGAAAAAAATATATATATATTGAAGCAGGTATGCAGCATTCCATAAGCCTGGAATTAGGGAAGCCAAGCAGTGACCTACAAAGTTTATGCAGTTAACCACTGTTCATTCTGATGCACAAATGCAAGTGTGTCTTTCATTACAGGTCATGTTAAGTGACAGCAGGGCTGATTTGACAGGATGCATTTGTGATGTGCTGCTTGAGATGCATAACACTGAATCTTCTCAGCATGCACCATGATTTTACAATAAAAATCAAAAGGGTGAGGTTGGGGCTTCTGTACAGCTGTATCATGGACTCACAATATCCATTGAACTGAGTATTTATCCAGTCTCTCATCCTGTAGCTGTAATGGCCTGGAAAGCCATCTTTTACTAAAAAACATTTTGAAATGGTTTTTAGTAAAATCTAAAAGGCAAAATGATTTTTTATTAAAAGCCATTTTGCCTTTCTGGATTCAGCAAGCTGGAAGACACTGTTTTGGAGCATCTCCATCTTACAAAGTCCCTTTGTAACTTTGTGATTGAAGAAAAGGAGGCCTATCCTATGATGAAGTACTTCCAAATTCCACACCAATCCTTCAAAATGAAATGATCAGCACTTTGCTTTTTACAAGGGTTGAACTATCATTGGTTCTTCTTAGACTGTTTTTTGTCTTCACTTACCTACATAACTAAAAATTTTCCACATCACTGAAAAAGAATGGTTGCTGCAAGGTCAGGATGTTGCTGATATTGCTCCACAGCCCACTCACAAACTTGAATTGGTCTGGATCATTGTTGAAGTTCTGCATCGTACAAAGGTGCACTTTTCTGCTTTTAAAATGCAGGCTCAAACCCATGCTGTGTCTCAGTAGACATCCATCAAAGATGCCACCTTGACAGTTGTTTCTTCATTAGTAGCAAACATTAGGTGATGTAATCAATCTATTAAATTCTTCTTTTATAAATTATGCTCTCCTGACTCTGACCACCAACAAGTTAAATAAGCTGAATATGTTCTTTCTTTCTCAGAGCCAACACAAGCACATCTCTCAGCAGCTGCAATGAAAAGAAATACATAAATGTCACATTTCCTGTGTGATGCTGAACTTAAGAGATACCCAATAGATTATGAAGAAATCATAGCAAATTTTTTGCATGTGCAAAGGGAAAAAAGTTTTTAAAGTGATGCTGAATGTTATGTTCCCATATGTTATAATGAAACAGGTACGTGTAAAAATTCATCTTTTATTTCTATCCCCCATTCTTTTATATCTCACTCATATTGAAGTACCCTTTTAGCCTGTGCATATGGCATTAGAAAATGGCCTCTTAAGGTATTATGATTGTGAATCAGGGCCCCAGACTACCTTAAATTTGGCATCACTCCTTTGATTATTCATTATGAAAGGGTTGAGCACTCTGAATTCTGATGGGATCCTTCCACTTGTTCAGATTATGGACCTAAGGGGGCATAAATTCAAATTAAGAAAAGACAGATGTAGAATAGATGTGCGGAAATTTGCCTTTAGCCAGCAGGTGGTTAATTGCTGGAACAAACTTCCATCTGTCATTGTGGAAGTTGATAGGTTAAATAAATTTAAGGAGGAACTGGACAGGCATTTGGAGGGAATGGTGTGATTTTTTTTTTTTTTTTTTTTTTTTGGCTGATGCTGCATAAGCTCATACACTTGCTTTCTTGCATCACATGCCAGTACTACTAATACTACTACTATTATTGTATGTCAATTCTAAAAGAAAGCTCAGTTAGTATTACCATTTGCTACAGCTGGAAATCAGTAGCACTTCCAGTGTCTAATTCCACTAGCTCTAACCTCAGAAGTCAAAGCCGAGTTATGTAGCCAAGTGGTCAAGAGGAAGAGTGCTGTAGCATATGCTGTTTGAGTGGATCTTGGTTGAACCCCATGACTGCTAAATATGATGAATGATTGTATTCATGATTTATTGTAAACTTCTCTGACCTGATGGTTGTTATATTTTTTTATTATTATTACTATATGGTGCAAGGAAGCCTGAGGCTTATGCTGCACCAACCAAAAAAAAAAATTCCCTAGTTACCCTAAGAGAGAGAGAGAGAGAGAGAGTGAGTCAAAAGTAGAAGGGAATCACCAAGAAAGAGAAGAATGATGATATACAACTCAGGACCCTGGGTATGCCAAGCCCATACTCACCACCAGATATGAGCCCCTAGTGCTGGAGTATAAACAAGAACATTGGAAACAAAAACAAGTTCATTGGAAATTTATCTACAGCATTTTATGGATAGTGGAAGCATTGCACAGAGATCTTGCTCTAGACATTATTGAACATCCACAGCAGATTCTTACTTATTATGGTCTAAGCTGCTGATTTTCCATAAAATCAACCACCAATTTCACACTGGTTTATGTACTTTGTGTAAAAAGACAAATTTTGTCCTTCAAATTATGCATGATTCAAGACTAGACTAGCAACCATATTAAAAAAAGGTTGAAATTTGAAAATGGATATTGTCAGTGCTGGTACAGAACCTATTTCTTCTTTTAGATATTAGCATTAGCATTAGCATTAGCATTAGTAGAGGCATTTGATGCAAGAAAGCAAGCTTATGCAGCATCAGCCAAAAAAAAAAAAAAAAAAAAAGTAACATAAATAAATAAAAATAACCACTTCCACTTCACCCCTCTGTTCGTTCGAAATACCTGTCCAGCTGAGCCTTAAACTTATTTAGGCTATCAACTTCCACGACAAGGGATGGAAGTCTGTTCCACCCACCAACCACCCGCTGGCTAAAGGCAAATTTCCGCACATCTATCCTACATCTGTCTTTCCTCAATTTGAATTTATGCCCTCTCAGGTGATTTTTCTGAGCTAGAGGAAGAATCCCATCAGCATTGAGCATGCTCAAACCATTCAAGGCTTTGTACACCTCTATCAGATCACCCCGCTGGTGCCTAGTTTCCAGACACTGTAATTTGCAAAACTTAAGCCTTTCTTCGTAAGAGAACCCCTTTGTCCCATTCACCAATCTAGTTGCCCTTCTCTGTACTCGTTCCAGCAGCTCTACATCCTTCCTGAAATGAGGCCTCCAGGCCTGTATACAGTACTCTAGGTGTGGCCTGACCATTGCCTTATACAAGGGAATAATCACCTCCTTATCCCTGCTAGAAAAATTTCTATATATCATTGACAATACACCATGAGCTACTCTTGCAGCTCGTCTGCACTGCTCAGAGAACTTCATATCTGCCTGCACCACCACCCCCAGGTCCCTTTCATTCTCTACCACTGTCAGTGTAGTACCACAGAGTTGATACGTTGCTCTGGGGTTGCTGTTTCCCATATGTAGTACTTTACATTTGTCAATATTAAACTTCATTTGCCACCTCGAAGCCCATCTGCTCAACCTTTCCAAATCCTGTTGCAGCAGCATAGTGTCAGTAGTGTCCTTGACAACCCTGCCAACCTTTGTATCGTCTGCAAACTTGGACATTAAGCCTGATATACCATCATCAATATCATTTATAAATACAGAAAACAATAAAGGCCCCAATACTGAACCCTGAGGGACTCCACTAATAACATTAGTCCACGATGAGCAGTGTCCATTGATTACCACTCTCTGTCTTCTCCCCCTCAACCACCCCTTTATCCATAGCAGCAACTTGCCTCCAATGCCACACTGCTCCAATTTGTGCAGCAGTCTTCCATGTGCAACAGTATCAAAAGCCTTTCTAAGATCCAAGTATATAATATCAAAGTTATTCCCTGCATCCAGTTCTTTTGTGACTGCATCATAGTATCCAATCAAATTGGTCAGGCAAGACTTCCCCTTAACAAAACCATGCTGTGTCCTAGCTATAACTGAAGTCTTGTCTAGATGATCCTGCAGTGCTTCTTTCACCAGTGCCTCCATTAATTTTCCGGGAACAGAAGTTAAACTCACAGGTCTATAATTACTTGTGTCAGCCTTTGATCCCCCTTTGTGAATTGGGGTCACATTTGCACATCTCCAGTCAATGGGTACCTCCCCTGAGTCCAAGGAAGCTCTCATAATTATGGCTAAGGGTTTGCTTACCTCCTTTGCTGCCTCCTTTAATATAACTGGATAGATCCCATCCACCCCAGGTGCCTTTCTTGTGTTTATCTTCAACAATTCCTCCTCCACTTTGCTCTCAGTTATTACAAGATTCTCTAGCTTACTGCTAGAGTTGAATACACCTCTGGCATTCCCCTCGCTGAATAACTCCTCATGTGTGAATGTCGATGCAAAATATTCATTTAGTTTGTTAGCTACCCGAGCAGGGTCATCAACAGTTGACCCATCGATCTCAAGTGGACCAATCTGATTCATCCCCTTCCTTCTAGAGTTTACATAAGTAAAGAACTCTTTGCTGTTTTTCTTCGCATCCCTTGCCAAGGATCTCTCGTAATCTGCCTTCGCCTGCCTAACCTCCTTTGTAACTTGGTTACAGATCAACTTGTATCTATCATAGGCATCCGTGTCACGTGTTAATTTGTATGTATCCCATGCATTTTTCTTCTCTGCCATATGCCTCATTAGTTCATCTGACAACCATTTAGGCCTAAACCTTGAACAATATTTCTTAGTTGGTATGTAAAGCCTAGTAGCTTCCACGATAAGTTCTTTGAATGCTTCCCATTTTGAATTTGCTGTTGGCAATATCATCAGTTGATCCCACTGTATAGAATTTAAATACTGTCTCAGTCCATTGTAGTCGCCTTTACGAAAGCAATACCCCTTCCCTTTACCCCTAATGGTAGTTACCTCTTTGAGTAACTCCCACTTCAGCACACTGTGATCACTGCCACCAAGTGGTTCATTTATCTGCAGATTCTGAATGCATGAAGAATCACTACTGATAATCAAATCAAGAGTATTACTCCCTCTAGTTGCCTCCCGAACATGCTGATGTAGAAAACAATCATCCAATAAATCCACAAAAGCCTTGCTACTGTGTGAGTGATATGAAAGTATGCTTCAGTAATGAAGCATACTCACATTCTCACACATAGTTATTATATAGCCCATCAACAGCTAATGCGATATTGCTCTGTGTGTGTAAAAGTGAAATCATGGGTCAATTTGCATATCCTATAGGCTGAAACACCTGAAATCAGCTAACTATAACCCCAGTTGAAAAAAGCTGCCTTCATTCTCACACTGATCTGTAGTTTATAGTGAAAGCAACGATTCATGGAAAGGAAATTACATGCCTATACTTGTAATAATCTTGTTTTTGTTTGGTTTTTTTGACTTAATGGCAATTTGTATCTGATAAACAATAAATTTACAAAGCATTCTGTAAAATTACATTATGACAATTAGATAATGTTTATTTCAATAAAAACATTATCTATCTATGTATAGTCAGGATGTGGATGTATGAAAACATTAGCATTTGCATTAGTAAAAGCATATGATTAGTATGCCACTTATACAGCATCAGCCAAAAAAAAAACTCCTTCCCATTTCACCATCCATTCACTCCAAATGTTTGTCTAGTTCTGCATTGAATCTATTTAAGCTATCAACTTCTACAACAATACATGGAATTTTGTTCCATCAATCAACCAGCCACGGTGTCTCCATAGCCAGGTGGGCAGAAAAAACTTCATAGCACATGCTTCTTGATTAGACCGGGGTTCCCACCTATGACCACCAAATACGGAGGATGCAGAAAGGTCAGGGAATGACAATCACATATCCCCGGAGCAATATGGCCTTAGTTGCTAATGCTCCTAAAAAAAAAACAAATAATAATAATAACAATCAATCAACCAGACACTGGCTAAAGGCAAATTTCCACACATCTATTCTACAACTGTCTTTCCTCAATTTGAATTTATGTACCCTCAGACGATTAATCTCAGCAAGAGCAAGAATTCCATCAGCATTGAGCTTGCTCAAACCATTCAAGGCTTTATACACCTCAATCAGATCACCTCACAGGTGCCTAGTCTCCATACACTCCAGTTTGCACAACTTAAGCCTTTCTTCATAACAGCAACCCTGTGTTGCTTTCACCAATCTCATTCCCCTTCTCTGTACTTATTCCAGCAGCTCTACATCCTTCCTAAAATGAGGCCTACAGATGAATACAGTTCTCAAGGTGTGGCCTGACCATTGCCTTATACAAGGGGATAATCACCTCCTTATCCCTGCTTGCAAAATTCCTGTATATCATTGACAAAACACCATGAGCTACTCTTGCAGACTGTCTGCACTGCTCAGAAAACTTCATATATGACTATACAATTACCCCCAGTTCCTTTTCATTCTCTACCACCCTGAGTGTAGTACCACACAGTTGATACATTACTCTGGGGTTAATTCTACCCATATGCATTACTTTACATTTGTCAATGTTAAACTTCAGTTACCACTTCACAGCTCATGTGCTCAACTTTTCTTGTTCCTGTTGCAATAATGTAGTGTCATTAACAATCCTGCCAACCTTCATATCGTCTGCAAACTTGGACATTAAGCATGATATACCTTCATTAATAAATACAGAAAACAACAATGGACCCAACTCTGGGGCACTCCACAAAGAGCAGTGTCTATTGATTACCACTCTCTGTCTTCTCCCACTCAACCATCCCTTTATCCATAACAGCAATTTTCCCTTAATAGCATACTGCTCCCATTTGTACAATAGTCTTCCATGTGCAACAGTATAAAAAGCTATCCTAAAATCCAAGTATATGATATCATAATTATTTTTTGCATCCAGTTACTTCGCAACTACATCATAGTATCAGATTGGTCAGACAAAACTTCCCTTTAATAAACCCACACTGTGTCGGAACTATAACTGCAGTCTTGTCTAGATGATCCTGCAATGCATCTTTAACCAGTGCCTCCACTATTTTCCCTGGAAAAGAAGTTAAACTAGCAGATCTGTAATTACTCGTGTCACCCTTAGATTCCTCCACCCCTTTGTGAATTTGGGTCACATTTGCACATCTCCAGTCGATGAGGACCTCCCCTGAGTCCAAGGAAGTTCTCATAATTATGGCTAAAGGTTTGCTTACTTTCTTTGCTGCCTCCTTTAATATAACTGGATAGATCCCAACCACCCCAGGTACCTTTCTTATGTTCCATTTCAACAATTTCTCCTCAGTTATACTCTCAGTTATTACGAAATCATTTAGTTCTCTGCCCGAGTTTGATAAGCTTTTGACCTCCACTTCCATACAGAATTTCTCATGTATGAATGTAGATGCAAAATACTCATTCAGTTTGTCAACCACCTCAGCAGGTTCATCAACAATCGGACCGTTGATGTTGTGGACCAATTTGATTCATCCCCTTCCTTCTAGAGTTTCCATAAATAAAGACATCTTTGCTGTTTTTCTTTGCATCCTTTGCCAAAGATTTCTCGTAATCTGCCTTCGCATGCTTTTTTGTGATTTGATTACAAACCAGCTTATACTACCACAGGCTTCTGTGTCAGCCGATAATTTATATGCATCCCATGCATTTTTCTTCTCTGCCAAAATAATTCTTAGTTTTCAAATGATACAAAGTATGGCAGGGTTGTTAATGACAGTAATGGCAATGTGCTATAGCAACAGGATCTAGAAAATTTGGGCAGATGGGCTGAGAAGTGGCAACTGAAGTTTAACATTGACAAATGCAAAGTACTGCATATGGGTAACCCCAGAGAAATGTTCCAACTGTGTGGTACCAGTCTTAGGGTGGTAGGAAATGAAAAGGACCTATGAGTAATTGTGCAGTCAGATATGAAATTTTCTGAGCAGTGCAGACAGGCTACCAGAGCAGGTCATGGGGTATTGTCAATGATATATATACAGGAATTTTGCTAGTAGGGAAAAGGAGGTGATTATCCCTTTGTATAAGGCAATGGTCAAGCCATGCCTTGAGTACTGTGTACAGGTCTGGAAGCCTCATTTTAGGAAGGATGTAGAGTTGCTTGAGTGAGTACAGAAACAGTCAACAAGATTGGTGAGGGGAACGAAAGAGTGATCTTTCCAAGAAAGGATTATGTTCTGCAAATTGCAGAGTCTGGAGACTAGGCACTTGCAAGGTGATCTGATTGAGGTGCATAAGGTCTTGAATGGGTTGAGCATGCTCAATTCTGATGGAATTCTTCCTCTTGCTCAGATTATGAAACTGAGGGGGCATAAATTCAAATTGAGATAAGACAGTTATAGACTAGATGTGCGGAAATTTACCTTTAGCCAGCGGGTAATTGATTGCTGGAACAAACTTCAGTATGTCATTGTGGAAGTTGATAGCTTAAATAAATTCAGGGAGGAACTGGAGAAGTGTTTAGAGGGAATGGACGTGTAAAATGGGTGGGTTTTTTTTTTTTTTGACTGATGCTACATAAGCTTGCTTTTTTGCATCACAATCCTCTACTACTATTATATACAGGCGACCCCTGCTTAACGTGAATCCACGCTAAATGAGCACTGCATTCCCATAAGGTAACATATGTATTTGTGAGTTGCGGTCAGTGCATTAGGATATTTCCTAACTGTGGTGAAAAGATGCACAAATGTCGGTCAAAATATTTAATATTCAAATATTTGTACATGTAAAATATTCTGCATTACATACGTATATAATAATTATATGGTAACTACTTACGTATCAAAATTAAACTTAAAATTCCAATGAAAATCATTAATTTAATTGATAAATTTATGAAAAATGTGTTGATTTTGGTTTGTACTTTGGCTCTCTTCCTGGTAAACTAAAAGGGGTTTTAATTTTACATCCCCTGCAGTGTTGCCACCCAGCAATAAAGTCGACCGATCCTTCGCCGCTTTGAAACCTGGCATGTTTTTTTCTTCTTTCAATATGAAACTTCTTTTAGGCATTCGTTTCCAAAAAAGTCCTGCTTCATCTATGTTAAAATTCTTGTTGAGAAGTATAACACATAATACCCCTCTTCAATAATTTTAACCAGTTCTTAAGTTTCGGCTCCTTGTTCTGCACTTGCGGCTTCTCCCTGGATTTTAAATCTATTCAAATTCAAATCATCATATTGGCTAATCTCTCTCTTTTATAATATTAACTTAACTGAATTCTGCATTGGATATTATCTTCAATAAAATTAGTTAAAGTCTCTCCATTTCAATCCTAATAGCCAGCCTAGCCCTAGTTGCTTGCAGTGGAACAGCTGTCTTTCCCGCTGCTAAAATTAGTACTTTATTTTTTATAATTGGTCTTACAATTAAACTTTCCAGTCCTAAATTATGGCACACATCCGCTTGTCGTTGACCGGAATCCATTCTCTTCAAAACGTCTAATTTAATTTTCAAATTCAGTCTTTTTCTTACATTTGTGGCCTTCATACTGCATCCAGATGTTGTTGCTTTTTCATTCTTATCCACCATTATTAACTCTTTGAAAATGTAACTGCGTTGGTTGCATTATGCTACAATCCATTACTCACAATGTCTAATACTGTACTGAGTGATGACTAGACTCCAGATAAATGCATATAATGCAGATATTACAAGCAGTATACTGTTGATCTAGGAACTACGTAACAAGTCACTGTACTGCAATTAAATTAGTGTGCGAGAAAATTTCACTGAGCGTGGGAAAATTTCTCAAGTCGGTGTGGGAAACGTTTTAATGCTGTTTTGCCATCCATTTTCAAGCTATCAACTCCGTCAAGTGAAACGATTTCCTTAAATGTGCCAAAAATGCAATCTGTAAAATTGCATTATAGTGATTTGTGACAGCATTATAGTATTATAATGCTGTCACAAATTATATAAGTTCTTATATAATAATACTGACAGCATTATTATATAAGAACAGTGTTATAGCGAATCAGTGTAAAGCGAACCGCGTTATAACGAGGGCCTGCTGTATGCACCTATTCTTATTCTTAGCTACCCTAACACAGCCCATATATTTACTTGTTCCACGATGACTCTCAGCAGTCCCCAAAAATCCCCAGCTCCTTGTTTTTCAGGATGCTGCTCATTCCAATAGAAGCAGTACAAGAATCAGTTTGACATCTGCCAGCGGGTACTGTTAATCTTTACATCATCTGCATATTTAGACATCACACCCTCTATCCCTTCACTGATGTCATTTAAGAAAATCAAAAACAATAGTGGGCCCAATACTGATACTTGGGGAACCCCACTTCTTACATTAAACCAATCTGAGGAATAACCATTTATCACAACCCTCTGCCTCCTTCCCAGAAGCCATTCTTGCTAGCCATTCAAGGATTTTCTCTATGATTCCAAACTATTCCAGCTTATAAAATAACTGCTCATTTGGGACTAGTCAAATGCTTTGCTGAAATCCAATTAAACAGTCAAAATTATTCCTTAAATCCAACTCATGAGTGACCCTGGCAAAATAGCTAACCAGATTTGTTAAACATGATTTTGGTCCCTTCACTTGGTCATCACGCGACACAGCGGCAGCCCCCAAGGCAGAATGCGCTGGTCCCAAAGGAACTAGTAGTTGTTGGTGACTCTATTGTCAGGGAAACGGGAAACATGCTTTGTAAAAAGGATAGGTGGAACAGGACCAGGATATGTCTACGGGCAAAGGTTGATGACGTTGTTGAGCGGATATCATCTTTTATGGGCACAAAAGGTGATATAGCTGTACACGTTGGCACTAATGATATTAAGAGTCGGAGACCGGCGAAATTACTTAACAAGTACAGGTCACTGTTGAAAAAAAGCCGTGAATTAGGGTTGAATTTGAAAGAGTCTGCAATTCTGCCCAGACACGATAGGAGGGAGTATATGATGAGAGCCCTGTCGATCAATTCGGCCCTGGAAAGATTGTGCAAGGCTCAAGGGGTAGAATTTTTTTCAGCCTGGTCTGTACTTGTTAACAGGAAAGACTGCTTCTACGGGGATGGGATACACTTAAATAGAAAGGGTGCAAGAATGCTTGCTGATGCTATCGAGGCAGTGTTAGGTGGGTCGGAAAGCTGCTAGATTGGGGGGATACAAGGACTAATAGATTAACAGTAGCCACTGGCAGAGGTGAAAGTGATTCTTGCACTGCTTCTATTGGAATGAACAGAAGCCTAGAAAATAAGATGCAGGATATCTCAGAGACTGCTGGGAATCATTGGGGTACAAGTAAACACATGGGTTGTGTTAGGGTAGCTAAGAAAAAGAACAGGTGCATGTATACTTGTGTGTACACCAATGCTAGGAGTTTAGTAAATAAATTTGATGAATTTGAGGTATTGCTCAAAACATCAAAGGCAGATATTGTGGGGATTTCAGAGACATTGTGTCACACAGATATAAGGAATGCAGAACTGGAATTTGGGGAGTACAATGTCTACAGACAGGATAGGAAGGGAGGAGGGGTTATGCTATTAGTTAAGAAATACATAAAATCCAAGGAAGTGAAACCAGTCGACATTGCTGGACAGTGCAGTGTCGAGTCAGTTTGGTGTGACATAAGCAATGGGAGATCAAAATTGAGAGTAGGAGTATGCTATAGGCCTAATGACTCTGATGAGTATAATAAGAAACTGAACAGGGAAAGAGTGGGCCAGTAAATCAGAGAGTCTTATAATGGGGGATTTTAATTTCCCAGATATTGACTGGAATTTGGGGGCTGGTCACTCACACACTAGCAAGGCTTTTGTGAATTTATTGGATGATTGTTTTCTACATCATCATGTTTGGGAGGCAACTAGGGAGAGTAATACTCTTGATTTGATTATCAGTAGTGATTCTTCGTGCATTAAGAATCTGCAGGTAAATGAACCACTAGGTGGCAGTGATCACAGTATGCTGAAGTGGGATTTACTCAAAGAGGTAGCTACCATTAGGGGTAAAGGGAAGGGTTATTGCTTTCGTAAAGGCGACTACGATGGACTGAGACAGTATTTAATCTATACAGTGGGACCAACTGATGATGTTACCAACAGCAAATTCAAATTGGGAAGCATTCAAAGAACTTATCTTGGAAGCTATTAGGCTTTACATACCAACCAAGAAATATTGTTCAAGGTTTAGGCCTAAGTGGCTGTCAGATGAACTAATGAGACATATGGCAGAGAAGAAAAATGCATGGAATACATACAAATTAACACGTGACACAGAAGCCTATGATAGATACAAGTTGATCTATAACCAAGTTACAAAGGAGGTTAGGCAGGCGAAGGCAGATTACGAGAAATCTTTGGCAAGGGATGCAAAGAAAAACAGCAAAGAGTTCTTTACTTATGTAAACGCTAGAAGGAAGGGGATGAATCAGACTAGTCCACTTGATATCGATGGGTCAACTGTTGATGATCCTGCTCAGGTAGCTAACAAACTAAATGAATATTTTGCATCGACATTCACACATGAAGAGTTATTCAGCGAGGGGAATGCCAGAGGTGTATTCAACTCTGGCAGTAAGCTAGAGAATCTTGTAATAACTGAGAGTAAAGTGGAGGAGAAATTGTTGATGATAAATACACGAAAGGCACCTGGAGTGGATGGAATCTATCCAGTTATATTAAAGGAGGCAGCAAAGGAAGTAAGCAAACCCTTAGCCATAATTATGAGAGCTTCCTTGGACTCAGGGGAAGTACCCATGGACTGGAGATGTGCAAATGTGACCCCAATTCACAAAGGAGGATCAAAGGGCGACACAAGTAATTATAGACCTGTTAGTTTAACGTCTGTTCCTGGAAAATTAATGGAGGCACTGGTTAAAGAAGCACTGCAGGATCATCTAGACAAGACTTCAGTTATAGCTCAGACACAGCATGGTTTTGTTAAGGGGAAGTCTTGCCTGACCAATTTGATTGGATACTATGATGCAGTCACAAAAGAGCTGAATGCAGGGAATAACTTTGATATTATATACTTGGATCTTAGCAAGGTTTTTGATACTGTTGCACAGGGAAGACTGCTGCACAAATTGGAGCAGTGTGGCATTGGAGGCAAATTGCTGCTATGGATAAAGGGGTGGTTGAGAGGGAGAAGACAGAGAGTGGTAATCAATGAACACTGCTCATCGTGGACTAATGTTATTAGTGGAGTCCCTCAGGGTTCAGTATTTGGTCCATTATTGTTTTCTATATTTATAAATGATATTGATGATGGTATATCAAGCTTAATGTCCAAGTTTGCAGACGATACTAAGGTTGGCAGGGTTGTCAAGGACACTATTGACACTATGCTACTGCAACAGGATCCGGAAAGGTTGAGCAGATGGGCTGAGAGGTGGCAAATGAAGTTTAACATTGACAAATGTAAATTACTACATATGGGAAACAGCAACCCCAGAGCAACGTATCAACTCTGTGGTACTACACTGGCAGTGGTAGAGAATGAAAGGGACCTGGGGGTGGTTGTGCAGGCAGATATGAAGTTTTCTGACAGTGCACGCGGGCTGCAAGAGTAGCTCATGGTGTATTGTCGATGATATATAGGAATTTTTCTAGCAGGGATAAGGATGTGATTATTCCCTTGTATAAGGCAATGGTCAGGCCACACCTAGAGTACTGTATACAGGTCTGGAGGCCTCATTTCAAGAAGGATGTAGAGATGCTGGAACGAGTGCAGAGAAGGGCAACAAGATTAGTGAATGGAACAAAGGGGTGCTCTTACAAAGAAAGGCTTAAGTTTTGCAAATTACACTGTGTGTAGACTAGGCACCAGCGAGGTGATCTGATAGAGGTGTATAAAGCCTTGAATGGTTTGAGCATGCTCAATGCTGATGGGATTCTTCCTGTTGCTCAGAATAATCACCTGAGAGGGCATAAATTCAAATTGAGGAAAGACAGATGTAGGAGAGACGTGAGGAAATTTGCCTTTAGCCAGCTGGTGGTTGGTTGGTGGAACCGACTTCCATCCCTTGTCGTGGAAGTTGATAGCCTAAATAAGTTTAAGGCTCAGCTGGACAGGTATTTCGAATGAACAGAGGGGTGAAGTGGAAGTGGGTATGTTTTATTTATTTATTTATATATTTTATTTATTTTATTTTTTTTTTTCTTTTTGGCTGATACTGCATAAGCTTGCTTTCTTGCATCAAATGCCTCTACTAATGCTAATGCTAAAAACCATGTTGTGTATCATTCAGAATTCCATTTCCATCTAAATTACCCAGAATTCCATCCCCTGATCACTGCCTCCATCATTTTTCCTACTGCTGAAGTTAGACTGACCAGCTGGTAATTTCTCCCTTCACTCTTAGAACCACCTTTATGTATTGGAGATATATTGGCACTTTTCCAATCCAATGGAGTCCAATGATGCTCTCATAATTAGCCTTAATGGTTCAATGCACTCACTTGCCTCCTCCCTTAAAATTATAGGGTATATGCCATCAACCCCAGGAGTCTTACTCCCATGTAGGCACAAAGCTTTTTCATTAAATAATCGTGTAAAATTTCAGTATCATCAATTACATATTTTTCAACTTCACTCCCATAATTTCTTATTGACAGAAAGGGTTTTTCTTCTGTAAATTTGAATGCAAAAGTAACTGTTGAGTTCATCTGCAACAACAGCTGGGATATCTAATATTCTCCCACGTCCATTACATAAGGATCCCATCTGATTTATCCTTCTATTCTTTGCATTTATATATGTGAAGAATTCTTTATCCCCACCCTATGCTCTCTTTGCCAGCGATTTCTCATAATCTGCCTTTACCAGCTAACCTTTTCTGTGGCACATGAAAGGTTAGCGTGGCAAAGCAGATTATGATATAATACTTATAGTACTTTCCCTGACATTACACAAATAACAATCAACTAGTTGATTTTAAAATTTTGTCCCCATGTTGAGTTTCCTTCCCATTTGCTCCAATCAATTAGAGGAAAAGTAAAGACACCCATAATAAGACGTTCACACTTACTTGCCCATTCCATTTGCATGTAGAGGCTCTCCTCATAATCTTCACAATCACCTGGCCTGTAGATTACTCCCACTCTCATTATACCGTTGCTTCCAACTATCTCACACCAGACAGATTATATACTAGCATGTGTTTTATTATCACAGTTCATTGTTAAAGGTTTCTGTAACTAATAGCTTTTGCTTTCTATTTTGTTTTGAATGTGTTTCTTAACAGAAGACCAGATTCCCTATAAATAAATTCAGGGATTATTCGCTTGACTTCACCATTCTATGTTTCAGGCCATGGTGATGGAATTTAAATATAAAAAGGCATAATTCTTACCCCAGTCCTAAGTTTAGTGTAGTTAATTTTATCTAACATTTACTTTCACATTATGTCATTTCTCTTTTTTTATTTTGTTTTCTTGATTATTTTTTATTTATTTATTATTTTTATTTTTTTTGCAGGCAACTAACTTTGCTAATCCTGTATATGATTCCCTGTATCCTGCTGGTGGTCCAGGTGAAGAGAAGAAAGGACTACTTCAAAGTGATAACCTCCATGTAGAATACTTTGATGGCCAGGCACATGACACTGCTCACGATACAAGTCACCCACTGGCTTGAAATTACTCAGAAGATGTATAAAAGGATTAAAAGCCCAGTGTACATGTACAAAAGCATCTGAAAAGAATAGCAGAAACAACTGATAAGTAACACTTTTAGTGGTGTATTATTAAAGTTGTGGCAGCTGTGGAACTTGGTAGTGATCAGAGAAGCTCACCGCTGTAGCATCATTTTCTAAGGCTTCTCAGTTACATTGAGAAACACTGCTCACTGATGGCAAAGGCTGTGGTTGTCTTCTGCATCCAAAGGAAGAATCGAAGGCAGCTAACAAAAAAAATCTGGCCATAGATAGTTTGTTGGTGTATTTTTTGTTCATGTTAATAACTCTGATATATATTTTTTTCATCCCAAGTTACACTGTCTCTGATTAACTTCATTAGCCCAAGTCTTACCAAGCCAATCCACAGTAATTTAAGAAGTCAGCATTTAAGTTTATTCCACATGTGGAAATTCAGTCAGAGGAGTAATGACCTCATGCCAAAGTGTGATGTTGCTCAAGGCTAATGATGGACACATTTTTGTTTGTATGAAGAAATTTTAAAATTTCTTAACCAAGACTCCTTAAAGTCGAATTGATTTTTGACCACTGTCTAAATTAAACAGATCTTAGGAAAATTCCATTTATTATTTTAGAACAATTTTATTTTTATAAAGTGTTCCTATTTATCCATTTTGAAATGTATAAACTTTGAACTTGTTTAAAGCAAAAATACTGAATTTTAATACCTTTTTCTGGTTTACTCATATGTTGTGATATTTGGTCATATACTTTATAGTTTTTTTTTTTTTTTTTTTTGCAATTTATTTTTGCCAGTATAAGTTTAAAAAAGAATAGCTGTTTTAATGCCAAATAGGTTAAATTGCAACAGGTATAGCAGTTCTACATGCTAAGTGACAAAAATGTTTTTTTATTTATTTATTTTTCGTATACATATGTGACTATGTATGTTTGTGAGTTAGTGTAAAGAAATATTTAGGGCTAGACTGCAGCTTGTAAACATTACGTGAAAACTTGAGATTTTTGGCAAATTTTTCATTATTTTTTTTTTTTCTAATGGTATCAGTAACACTTATTTATTATCATAATATATAGCTCGGATTTAAGTAACTCATCCAAGAAATATCGCTCAGAGGTAAATTATCATTGAGCTATCTGTTTTTCTGTATATGGAAATGACTGATATTCAAGAAAACATGTCTCCAATGTATATACTTTGTTTTTCAAAAAAAAAAAAAAAAAAAAAAATGTATACAGAAACAAAAACATGTTTGCCAACCTTCCTGAAATAATTATTCTTCCAATTCTCTAATTTGAACAGTGGTTATTGTCATTATTTTTCTGCTGTCCAATTTACAGTCATACTTTTTAATATAACAAGAAAGTAGCTGTCTTGCCATCAAGACCATATAGTACTTACTTGTGATCCGCTAACTCATTTTATGATATACATACAGGATTAAAATTTCCTGAGGTGCCAAATTGTGTTCAACGTCCAGTTATTGTTTTCTCTTGTATTGAGTTTGATTAAGAGTGGCAGTGATAATACTGGGTTTCTTATAAAGTCACTAATATTTCATTGTATATTTACTTGTTGTTATTTATTTTTTTATTTTAATGTCTAAGATTTTGTCACTACAAAAATTTTCATCTTAAATTTAGAGAAATTATCAAGCATAATGGTAATATTTTTCTAGTTGTAATAATATTTGAAATAGCCACTGTTCATTTTGAATATTACAAGGCATATAATAATTCACATATATTTCTTGATGAAGTAAAAATAATTTAAGCAAGCTGATAGATGTGTAAACAACTTTTTTTCATCATTTTCATTGTATTTATGTATATGTGCATATGTATGCAAAAAACATTGTGTGTATGTGCCTTCTAAATGATTAGATGGAACACACATGTTAAGAGATAGCATAATTTTTAATACATAACTGTCAAACACAAAACATAAACAAATTGTGCTTCATAATTATATGAACAAATGTAAAATTGTTTTTAATATGTTCATTAAGTTGTAATTAAGAAATCCATATTAATGCTTCCACTCTTAAAATGTGTCATTATTTTTACTTTGTGATCAATGTCAATAGCAGTCTTCTTCAAGTATATATTTCTTACTTAAAATACAAAAAAAAAAAAAAAAAAAAAAAACTTGTACACATGTATGTAAGTAACATTGTAGACTCCTCAGGTGGTGGCCATAAATTCTGGCCATAACATCATAAAATTACTTGTCAAACACCTGTCAGGTGTATTCTTCCGTGTTAGTTGCTGGGTAAACTTATCCAGCTATTTACATGCCAGATTTGCACATAACGTTTCTAGATGTGCATAATTTTGCATGTCTAAAACCAGTGTTCAGATCGATTAATAAAAATTTTCATCAGAATTCCACTGTTTTTTTTTTTTTTTAAACTATATATATATTCCTTTAGTCTTCTACTATAGCAAACATGCCTAATAAAATAAAATTCTTAAACTAAAGTTACTAAACACCAAGCAGAAAATAAGGTACATATATGCACAAAAATAGCTTTTTGAGCTGATATACTTATATTAACTGTCTTATATTGACCCCAGGGGCTCACATCTGGTGAGTATGGCCTTGGCACACCCAGAGTCCTGAGCTTGGATATCTTCATTCTTCTTTTTCTTGGTGATTCCCTTCTACTTTTTTTTTGGCTGGTGCAGCATAAGCCTCAAGCTTCTTAAGTCTCTGACTCGACACTGCACTGTCCATCGATGTTGACTGGCTTCACTTCCTTGGATTTTATGTTTCTTAACTAATAGCATAACCCCTCCTCCATTCCTATCCTGTCTATCCTACCTGTACACATTGTACTCCCCAAATTCCAGGTCTGCATTCTGTTTGGGTCCAGTCATCCATGTGCCAGGCACTCGGACATCTACCACCTACATAAACATCATTGCTGACCAGGTTACATGGCAACGGTCTTCACCTATGGTGGTGCCGTCTTTCAGCAGGATAATATGCAATGCCACACTGCCCAGATTGTTCGAGACTGGTTTGCAGAACATGAAGAAGTCTTCCAGGTATTGCCCTGGCCTCCAAATTCCTTAGACTTCAATCCCATGGAGCAGCTGTGGTTTGTGTTGGAACAGCAACTCCAATCTGCGGCATCTCAACCATGGACCTTACAGGAGTTAAAGGATCTACTGGTTACGTGTTGGTACCAGATACCACAAGACACATTTAAAAATCTTGTAGTGTCCTTGCCTCATCAGGTACGATCTGTTTAGGCTGCACGTGGAGGACCAACATCATATTGGGTAGGTGCTCATAATGTCTTGGCTCATCGGTGTATATACCCAATTCATAAAGCAGGATAAAAAGTCGCCATGAGTAATTACAGGCCTATAAGCTTAAAGTCTGGTCCAGGGAAAATAATGGAATCACTGGTTAAAGAATAAAGGCAGGACCATTTGGACAGGCATGCAATTATACTGCAATCACAGCATGGATTTATCAAAGAATGGTCTTGTCTATCCAACCTGATAGGTTACTATGATGCAGTGACCAAGGAACTAGATACAAAAAAGAATTATGACATCGTGTCCTTGGATTTCAGGAAGGTTTTTGACATTGTTGGACCTAAAAGACTGCTATACAAACAAGCAATGTGCCTTTATCCATAGTAGTAACTTGCACTTAATGCCACATTGCTCTTTGACAAAGAGTGGTTATCAATGGGCACTGCTCTTCATGAACTAATGTTATTAGTGGACTACCCAAGGGTTCAATCATGGGTCCATTGTTGTTTTCAATAATTTTCAACATTTCTGAAGGTATATCAGGTCATGCTTAATGTCTAAGTTTGCAGATAATACAAAGGTTGGCAAGGTGGTTAACAAGTCATCAGAATGACCTACAATAAGATCTGGGAAATTGGGTCGTTTGGGCTGAGAAATGCAGTTTAAGTTTAACATTGACAAATGCAAGGTACTGCGCATGGGTGCTGTCATGGGTAACACAGTTGGTAGTATCACCATTCTCCCCACACTGGTGGAAAAGACTAATTCGAGTCCCATCAATAACATGAGGAATTTTTATAGACCTTTTTGACAATATAGCTGAGTCTCAGGCAAGGGGTAGCATGGTTTTTCCTTCCGGAAACTCTTGTATTTCATCTAGTAAGCCAAAAATTGACCTCAGAACACACGCAATTTACAATATACATAGAATAATGTGGCTTTCATTGCCAATACTTCTAAAACCTCACTATAATAACATATGGATAGCAATAACCCCAGAGTAACTTATCAACTGTGTGGTACTTAACTCAGGGTAGTACAAAATGAAAAAGCTCTCGGGGTAATTGTGCAGTCAACCATGAAATTCTCTGCAGAGTGCATGCATTCTGCCAGGACAGCTCATTGGGTTTTGTCAATGATATAGAGATACTTTGCTGGCAGAGATAAGAAGGGGATTACAATTTGTATAAGGCCATGGTTAGGCCTCATCTTTAGTACTGTATACAGGTCTGGAGGCCTCGTATAGGATGGATGTAGATCTGCTGGACTGTGTGCAGAGAAGGGCAACCAGATTGGTGAAGGGAACAAAAGGTTGCTCTTACTTAGGGCTTTCGTTCTGCAAATTGCAGTGTCTTGAAACTAAGCACCTGCAGGGAGATCTTATTATTATTATTATTAGCCATATGGTACAAAGAAGCCTGAGGCTTATGCTGCACCAGCCAAAAAAAAAATTTCTGAATTACCCTGAGAGAGAGAAGGGAATCACCAAAAAAGGGAAGAATGATGATATCCAGCTCGAGACCCTGGGTGTGCTAAGCCCATACTCACCAGATGTGAGCCCCTGGGGGTATTTAGGTGTTTAAATCCTTGAATGTTAATGGTATTCTTCCACTTGCTGAGACCAAACACATGATGTGGCATAAAGTCAAGTTGAGGAAGGATGGTTGCAGAATAGATGTGTGGAAGTTTGCCTTCGGCTAGTGGGATTGTTGGAACAGGCTTCGATCTTTTGTTGTGGAAGTGGATCAATTGAATTAAATTCAAGGAAGAATTACACAAGTTCTGAGGTTCTGATGTGTTTTTTTCTGTGTTTTTTTTTTTTTTTTTTAGCTGATACTATATATAAGCTTGCTTTCTTGCATCATTTGTCATCATTAGTACTACTACTGTGTGCTACAATGGATAAAAGGATGGTTAAGTGGGAGAAGACAGGGTGGTAATCAATGGGTGCTGCTCTTCTTGGACTAATGTTATTAGTGGAGTCCCACAGGGTTTGGTGTTAGGTCCACTGTTGTTTTGTATATTTATCAATGATATTGATGAAGGTATATCAGGCTTAATGTCGAAGTTTGCAGATGATACAAAGGTTGGCAGGGTTGTTAATGACAGTAATGGCAGTGTGCTACTGCAACAGGATCTAGATAATTTGGGCAGATGGGCTAAGAAGTGGCAACTGAAGTTTAACCTTGACAAATGCAAAGTACTGCATATGGGTAGAAGTAACCCCAGAGAACCGTACCACTGTGTGGTACTACACTTAAGGTGGAAGAAAATGAAAAAGACCTGGGAGTAATTGTGCAGTCAGATATGAAGTTTTCTGAGCAATGCAGACAGGCTGCCAGGGCAGGTCATGGGGTTTTGTCAATGATATATAGGAATTTTGCTAGCAGGGAAAAGGAGGTGATTATCCCTCTGTATAAGGCAATGGTCAGGCCATGCCTTGAGTACTGCGTACAGGTCTGGAAGCCTCATTTTAGGAAGGATATAGATTTACTTGAGCGTGTACAGAGAAGGGCAACAAGATTGGTGAGGGGAATGAAGGGATCCTCTTACCAAGAGAGGCTTAAGTTCTGCAAATTGCAGTGGCTTGAGACTAGGCACCTGTGCGGTGATCTGATTGAGGTATATAAGGCCTTGAATGGGTTGAGCATGCTGAATTCTGATGGGATCCTTCCACATGTTCAGATTACGAACCTAATGGGGCATAAATTCAAATTAGGAAAGGACATGCAGAATAGATGTACGTAAATTTGCCTTTAGCCAGCGGGTGATTAATTGCTGGAACAAACTTCCATCTGTCGTTGTGGAATTTGATGATAGGTTGAATAAATTTAAGGAGGAACTGGACAGGCATTTGGAGGGAATGGTGTGATTTTTTTTTTTTTTTGGCTGATGTTGCATGAGCTCATACACATGCTTTCTTGCATCACATGCCACACCTACTGCTACTACTACTACTACTACACTGCTCGACAAAATTAACAGAACACGTAGAAACGTGGTGTAACTCGTGCAGCATGCGATGAAGCAGGCCAAAATTTGGTATAGTGGTGTACCATAGAATCACGATAAAATGAGGAGACAGCAAAAACTCAGACAGGTATGAAGACTATTTATAGGGGTTGTATGAGAATTGCCAAAGCCATCACATTACAGAAGTCGATACAAGATGCTCGATAATATGGTCACATGATATCGGTATGGCGTATCATCACCCTCCAACAGCTAAACAGGCCTGACAGTGGTGAATCATGTTCGATATAAGGGAGTCTATAAGATTCTGTGGCAACAAATTTCATTCTTCAACGAGCGCAGACCAGAAATCACCAAATGACAGCAGTTGGCTGTCCGCGTGCAATTCTACACCCAAGGGCGTCCCATACGTGTTCAATCGAATTTAAGTCTGGTGATCGCGCTGGCCATGGCAGTCTTTGGATATTTTTAGTTTCAAGATATTCCTCCAAACTTGGGCTCTATGTGCAGTGGCATCGTGCAGGGAAAGAAAATCTGGGCCAACCGCACTCCTAAAAATTAGCACACAGGGTTCGAGGATCTATTCTTGGCACCCTTACAGAGTTTCAATACCCCTATCAAAATCATGAAGAGAGGTGCTTCACCGCTTCCACTGTAAGTATCCCTTTCTCTGATGTTGGAGAGATGGTACCGAATTCCCCATTGTCTCTAGATGAAATAACGTGTAGAACATTTTTAAGCTAAAAAGGGACTCATCAAAGAACAGAACTGTACCCCCATTTGTCAGGGCTCCCAAGTCACATGTTCAGGGCACCAATTTTGAACAGCTCTGCTATAGTTTGGGTTTAATGGGATACAAAACACTACCTTCCTTGCTTAAAGTCCACTTGATTTGAGCCTTCTTAACGCAAGTCAGTTGGAACTATTTTCACTTGTGGCTGTAGCAACCTCAAGAGATACATGATAACAGGACATTGTAGGTTCCATCTTGCTGTTAAAGCCAGATAGCAGTCTGTTCTAGTTTACGTAGCTATTGGGCGACCTTAAAAAATTATGATATTAGGGTTCCCTGTAAATGATTACATCTACCCATATATTTATTTTGTGCACCTTTAGTCTTTCTCTATGTTCAACATACAAACTACACTAATATAATAAATGACTCCAAGTCTCAGGTTGACCGCAAGTACTCTTTGTTCTCTGATCGATTTGCCTGTTTGCTGGACGAAAAAAACCCAGTTTCTGGGGGGAGGAAAACCTTACTATCTATGCCTGAGACCGACAAACTCAGCCACGGAGTGAAAAAAGGCCACTAAAGTTCCTTGCGTCATTGACGGGATTCAAACCCGGGCACTCGCGCTGACATTATTATTATTTCTCCCTGATTGGGGGTTCCCACTCCGTGATGGGTACTGCTACCAAGTGCGGTAACAATGAAGACTGGATTCACCTCATGTATAATTGCCCTCTTTATGATTTACCCAGAAGTCTCCTAATTACCAAACTGGAAATATAACCAGTGGGCAGGAACATCTCTACATAATTGACGAAACTAACTACAAAGCCTTCACTACTTTTGCCCAGACTGTATTTGAAATGTGTCCAATTCACCTACAGCAAACTGTTCAGCGCACCCCCATCTTATAATCAACCGAAAACTCAATGCACAGAACATATCCTGAATGGAATCAAAGAAAACACCAACAGGATATTGATCTTTATCCTGACCTAACAAGAATCTCTCGACATTCACAAAGGAAGCTATCTTACAAATCCACCAACCCAAAAGGACTTTTCTACAATAGATACAAGAACTCCAAGCAATCCTTGAGCTTCATGAATCCATGTGCCTCCTCTCATCCCCCTAAGAGAAGATGATCCAATCCACTATCCAGTGTGGGACACTGCTCATTGCCTACAAGTCGCCCTTGGCTGAAGAAGATTTAATAGCTGATGCTGGGCTCTTGACCAATGTGGGACCCATTCACTTGCTGGCACCTCTTCTCTTCGAGGTGGAGGACAATATTTGATTTTCCTACTTGTGTAGGAAATCACATTAATACTCCTCTGGTAGTGGGACTGGCATTTGATTTGCAAATGCAGCGTCATGCTATTAGGCAACCCAACTTTGTGGGTCACTTGACCTCACAATCTTTTCTTTTCTTCCTGAGGTAGGGTGGGCACTCCCTTTTTGGGGAGGGCCCACCCTACCCTTCTTTCTTCTTTCTGCTTACCTTCTTTCTTCCCCTCAATCTCTCACCCCTTCCTATTTAAAAAAAAAAATTTTTTCTTTTTTTTTTTTTTTTTTTTGCCCTCCATGGGAAGCTCAGATTAACCCCAGGGTCAGCCAGCCAGAGTTCTCTTCCCAGTTCACTGGCACCCGGACCAGAGTTCTTCTGGTCCTGGTGCCAGTGACGGTAACTAGGGGTCTGTGGTGCTCCGTCTGTGGTGCTAAGCGGCCAGATGAACAACATAACCCGCACTAAGCAAATATGAACTTACACTAACATATGCTATCTGGCCTTGACAGTACTGGCTTACTTCACAAGAGATTCAAATGCTGAGTTGTGCGTAAGCACCGGTGCCGCTTTTCAAAAAATACTTTCACCAAGTACACAGGGTGGTTGTAATTTCTGGTCTCGGTTGAGGAAATCTCTGAGTATCCTACAGGTATTCAGGATTGCGAATTTCTGGAGTTTCTTATAGGTGTTCTCTGGGCAACCTATTGCTGCTATGTAGAGTCTTTGGTACCATACCTGTGGATGACACGATGAATGGGATGGTTGATACTTCTTGCATATGCCACATCTCCTTGATCTCATGTCTCAAGTTCGTGTACTTCCTATTTTTCCCTCGTGGTTTTTCTGGACATTGCTAGTGTTCGGCACCACTATGTCAATCAGGTAGGTAGCCTTTTCCATCTTGTCCACAAGGGTTATGTCCGATCTGTTGTGTGGGATGGTCTTATCCGTTATTATGGCGCAATCCCAGTACAGTACAGCTTGTGGGTTCAGGTCTCTAGTACGGTACACTTTCTTTGTTCAACTGGTATTTCCTCGCTGGCTTCTGATGTATTATCCTGGCTACCTGGTCGCATCTATGAGAGTACTCAGTCTGGGTGATCACATTGCACCCCGTGGTGATGTGTTGGATCGTTTCTGAGGCCAGGTGGCATCATCGACATGTGTCATCTGACATTCCGGGCTCCTTTGCGATGTATTTTCTATAGTTCCTGGTGTTGATTACCTGGTTTTGGATGGCCAGCATGAATCCTTCAGTCTCGTGGAAGAGCATCCCACTTGTGAGATGCTCTTGATGGAGGTCATTTTAGTGTCCGCCATGGAGTGTCTTCTTTGCCCACCTTTCTAACTTCATTTCTTTTACTGTCTGGGCGGGAGGGGTTTCCTCGCTTAGGTTGAGTGGTGAATACCATTTATCTATATTCCTTATGGCCAGGTGGAGTGGTGCTGTGTTGTTCTCGAAGTAATCCTTCAGGTTAGCTATCGCTGTTTTCTGTTGTTCTATCATGTCTATCAGGCCCCTTCCTCCCTCTTTCCGAGGTATTGTTATTCTCTCTACTGCTGACTTCTGGTGGTGTTGGCGACTCTTGGTCATCATTGTCCTTTTCTATCGCATAATATCTTGTAGCTCGGTGTTAGTCCAATCTCTGACCCCGAATGTGTATGTTAGTACTGGAGCTGCATAGGTGTTCAATTTTGCTTTCAGCTGGCTTATGAGTCTCTGATGATATTATTCAGTCAGGCACTTCTTGATTTCCTTATGCTCTAATCGCTCAGCCTGCATCATCCCTTGGTATTTGTAGGTATCTCCTTCTGTCGTAGCTTCGATCTCTTTAACAGTCAGCAGCTGGTAGTTTAGTCCTACTAATTTCGCTGGTGCAGTGTGTGGGTCTTGCATTTTTCTAGACCAAATTCCATCCTGGTGTCCTTGCTGAATTCTTCAGTGATCCGGAGTAGTTGCTGTAGTTGCTTCTCGGTTGCCGCGTAGAGCTTGATGTCATCCATGTACATCAGGAGAGTGAGGGTTTACAGGTTCTTTCTTCCTTCTTTGAGGTTATATCCATACTTGCTGCCGTTGAGCATGGTGGATAGCGGGTTGAGTGCTCAACAGAACCATAGTGGGTTCAGAGCATCTTCCTGAAAATTCCTTTTCTAATGGGGATTGGCCTGGTTGTGATGTTTTCAACCTTAATGGTGGTACCCATTTCGCTATTGTTGCTCCTAGGAAGTTTGTCACTATCGGATTGACCTTGTAGATCTTCAGGGTCTCTATTAGCCAGCTATGAGGTATGGAGTCAAAGGCCTTGCGGTAATCGATGTAGCCCGTGTATAGGTTGCGGTGGTTCTTGAAGGCTCGCTCCATAACTGCGGCAGCTATGGTTAATTGCTCCTTGCATCCTTTGCTCCTCCGCTTGCATCCTTTCTGCTGTTCGGCCATTATGTTCTGACTCTCTAAGTGTTCTGATACCTTCTTAGTTATGCAGCTGGTCAGGATCTTGTGCACCATTGCGGGGCATGTGATTTGCATGTATTTCGCCGGGTTTCTTGTAACTTCATATTTGGGCTTCAAATATTTGACTCCTTCAGTGAGAAACTTTGGGTTTGACACCGGGTGACTTATCATTCAAGGGACCTGCTCTGCTAGGTGCTTGTGTGTGCAGGTGAGTTTCTTGTACCAGTAGTTGTGGATGTTATCAATTCCCATTGTTCGCCTGTTGTGGGTAGTAGTACTAGTAGTAGTAGTGGCATGTGATGCAAGAAAGCAAGTGTATGAGCTTATGCAGCATCAGCCGAAAAAAAAAAATCACATCATTACCTCCAAATGCCTGTCCAGTTCCTCCTTAAATTTATTTATCCTATCAACTTCCACAACGACAGATGGAAGTTTGTTCCACCAATTAACCACTCGCTGGGTAAAGGCAAATTTCCGCACATCTATTCTACATCTGTCCTTTCTTAATTTGAATTTATGCTCCCTTAGGTTCGTAATCTGAACAAGTGGAAGGATCTCCATCAGAATTCAGCGTGCTGCCTTATACACCTCAATCAGATCACCGCGCATGTGCCTAGTCTCCAGCCACTGCAATTTGCAGAGCTTAAGCCTCTCTCTCTCTCTCTTGGTAAGAGGATCCCTTCATTCCCCTCACCAATCTTGTTGCCCTTCTCTGTACACGCTCAAGCAAATCGACATCCTTCCTAAAATGAGGCCTCCAGACCTGTACTCAGTTCTCCAGGCACGGCCTGACCATTGCCTTATACAGAGGGCAATCACCTCCTTGTTCCTGCTAGCAAAATTCCTATATATCATTCACAAAACCCCATGACCTGCCCTGGCAGCCTGTCTGCATTGCTCAGAAAACTTCATATCTGACTGCACAATTACTCCCAGATCTTTTTCATTTTCTACCGCCTTAGGTGTAGTACCACACAGTTGGTAAATTTCTCTGGGATTACTTCTATCAATTACTTCTATTATGCAATTATTAAATTACTACAACCAATTTCATTGAAAACTGTTTCCATATAATGGATAGAGTTAACAATTTCCTGACTTGGGCAATTAAGAGATATTAAATTAAAAGACAGGCTTACGGGGGGGGGGGGTTGAACGATTAGAACTCATACAAAGTGCAGTAGTTACACTTTGATCTTAGCCAAAAGGCCGAGAAGCGATAAAGTGCAATAGTTGTGAAGGGAAGAGCTGGCTAAGGTCTAGCGACCTTACATGTGGACATGTGTTATTGTTAGGGTGGCTCCTCGAATGTTAGTTCAATTCCGCCTCGTATTACTGTAGGTTTTCACAGACTATAAACTAGGCCAGACTTGGAGTAGTGTCGTGTTTGTGCATTTTATGAATGTTATGAATGTTGTTTTGTTGTGATGTGCTGGCCTCTTGGCTACCTAGAAGCGAAATCAACGATTG
Organism: Mastigoproctus giganteus; assembly: GCF_048544385.1. Lineage (NCBI taxonomy): Eukaryota > Metazoa > Arthropoda > Arachnida > Uropygi > Thelyphonidae > Mastigoproctus > Mastigoproctus giganteus. Next base: position 40,221,896 of record NC_143587.1, on the reverse strand, counting down.
CCAGGAAGGCTGCTTCCAGATATTCGTCCACACCACGGGAAGGTGGGCCAGTTCCAGTAGAAGGGAAGCCTTAAGTCTCAGTATATGAGACAAAATGAGAAAAAAAAAATTCATATAATAAAAAAAAAAAGAATAGCTGGCTAAGGTCTGACGATCCAACCATTACAAAAGCTGTTTTCAACCATTACAAGAAGAGCTGGCTAGAGTCTGGCGACCTTAAAGTGTAAAGTGTGTTTAGGGTCAAACGGCACCAGGGGTTTCCCCCATCTCCGCGTAGTTTACATTGTGGTGTGATACAGTTCACTGTAAAGGCCAGAGATTTAAAAGTATATGGATCTTGAGGTGTGTGATGTGTACCGTTGTTCTTCTGGCCATTTAGCCGCCAGACCCCAGCTGAGGCCCGACATTGCCCACACTTCGCCCCGTGGAGGCAGACCAGGTACACTAGTATTACAGTTATTTACTCTGGCAGGCCCTGCCACCTAGTTTCCTGAGATTTCAGTGTCAAGGACCTTAAAAAAAAAGTTTGCGTGGGTTGATCGCTAGATTGAAAGACCGAAATGTGAGCGAAATTAATTTGGAGCTATTAAATTTTGACCTGTGGGATATACGCTGGCGAGCAGGTAGAGAGGGAGAGGAGACTGAAGACTGGGGGGAGAAAGACAGAAGAAATGGGGTCAATAGAGGAGGCAACCCCATTATAAGTCAGTGGGGCATGCCCATGCCCCACCAGGAGGAAATCTGGGTTGGCGAGTAGGGGAGGAGGCAGGAGGGGTAACCTCCTGTCTCCTCCCCCACCACCGAGGGAGGGGGAAAGAAAGATGGGTCCAGCAAGAGCGCCGGCACCGATTGCCACTATGGCTGGCATATGCAGAAAGCTCTGTGGTCTCATTGGGCTGGTTGGAATTCAGCTGAATAGAAAGTCACTCATGAGGCTGTGTCCTGGCTGGAGGAGGTCCACATATCCGGTGTGCACTTTTCGTGGGTTATGTCCGGTTTGTTTTTCCCTTCTTCCTCCTCCTTTCCTGAGGCAGTTATTTGGTGGTTTGTACTGTTTGCTCTCATAGGTTATTCATTTCATGGTTGTTGTTGTTGTGGTGGTGGATTCGGGAGAGTCCGCCTTCTTGTGAAGAGGTCTTGCGCATATTGAGTGAAGGCACTATAAGTATCTTTTTCAGTTAGTATCAGATATTCTTGGTCTCTTAGCATTATTTGGGTGGTGGTTATAAATCGGCAGCGGAGATCCTCGTACAGTGGGCAGTCGTACATCAAGTGCCCCCATGTCTCGCGTAGACCGCAGTGGCATAGGGGGGTGTCACTCAATCCGAATCCATGGAGTTTTCCTCTTATGGCACCATGGCCGGTCAACAGGTAGGTGGCGAGAAGTCCAGGAGAAAGCCAAGTTGGATAGTTTGGGTACACCAGTTGTAAATCAGGAATAAATTTTTTAGTTATTTCACCTTTGGTTGATGTCTGCCAGCGGGTTTGCCAGCTCTGGTTGAGATGTGCGAGGAGACGTTTGCGTTCCAATTTGTGGTCAGTTTCAGGGTCCAAAGTGAAGTTCAGATGGTTAGCCTCACGTCCCTTGGAGAGTTGATATATTAGGCCGCGGAAGACTATTTCAAGGTCTAGGCGAAGAGTCCCTGTCAGGGCCTGGAGGGCGTGTGTGCTTACAGTATTGCAGGCTCTTGTTATTATAAGTAATATATATTAGAAGATTTCCTTTCATCTTCCCCATTTGAAGTCCTTAACAAACCACATCACCTTTCTACCTTCAGCAATACCCTGTGGGAAAGCAACATTGACGTTACGCTCGCCACACGGTCCATAGCACAAAAGTTCTCATCATGGATGGTTCATGAGGCCTGGACCACCTCAGACCACAGGGCCATCTTCTTCCATCTATCTAGACAACTTGATAGTACTCCTCCCACCTACCACGATATCATCAGATACTCCACCAAAACAGCTGACTGGAATGCCTTCAAGGACAATATAAAATCAAAGCTACAAATGGATACATCCCAACTAAACCATCTTGATCCACAGGAGCACCTCTCCCTCCTAACAAGCACACTCCAACAAGCATGTGAGAGAACTATGAAAAAACGTCAGAAGCACCTAAAGGCTGTCCCTTGGTGGTGCAGGGAACTAGAAAACCTAAGGCGGCAAGTCCACACTGCCCGAAAAGCCTTCCAGAGAGCGAGGCACTCCTGGCCTCCTGCTGAGGTCCAGGCTCTACGGGAAGCATATAGAAGATATCGTAACGACTACACAAGCCTCATTCGGCAGAAAAAGAAAGTGTCTTGGCAGAACCTTGTGACAACCACTGGTAACGCAGATCCTTGGGGGGTCGTTTATCGCATTGTTATGAACAAGCTGCCCAGGGGAGAGATGTTAAATGCAACCCTGACTCCTGATGGCAATCCAACACACACACACATGGGCTGAATCCATGAATAATATTCTGAATGCCCTACTTCAGACAGATGAGAGTCCCCTCAATGATGAACAAAAGCAAATTAAACAAGACAACCAGGCCTTCTCCAACAATAAAATAGAACCTCCTTTCACCTCTGAGGAAATGAACAAAGCACTTGACAGAACAAAAATGAATAAATGCCCTGGTCATGATAATATTGAGGTTGAGGTCATCAAGAAAGTAGCAACACATCTCCCAAACCACCTATTAGCACTATTCAACAAATGCCTTGCGAAAGGAATTTTCCCTGATTCTTGGAAATAGGCAGTGCTTCGACTCATCCTAAAAGGTCCAGATAAAGATCCTACTCTACCCAAATCTTACCGCCCCATTGCTCTTCTCCCGGTCTTGGGAAAGGTAATGGAGCGGCTGCTTCAATCCAGATTATCCACCTACTACCAGACAGCCAACTTAGACTCTCCAGAGCAGTATGGCTTTAAGCCAGGATGCTCCACTGAAGATGCTATGAACAATCTGCTCAACACAGCAAACTCAACCACAGAAAAATATCTACTGGCTATTTCCATTGACTTTGCTGGTGCCTTCGATTCCATCTGGTGGCCCAGCATTGTCAGGAGATTACGTCAAATCAATATTCCACTCAACCTCTACCGCTGTCTCCAGAACTACCTTTTCAACCGCTCAGTCACTGTTCAAACAAATTTTCAGAAAACCTCCCGACCCGTTGTTAGAGGGTGTCCATAGGGCTCGGTTCTTGGGCCCTACTTCTGGAACTTGATACTAGATGAATTTCTTCTTATGGATTTGGGTCCTGTGGACTGCATGGCCTATGCAGATGACCTCAACCTCTTTATCAAAGCTGATTCTAGAACTCAGCTTGAGCAAATTGCCTCCCCTGCCTTAACGATCCTCCAAAATTGGGCAAACAACCACAAGTTAGTCATCTCTGGGGAAAAAACGAAGACAATCCTCCTCAAAGGATCCTTGGACATAAGAAGACCACCCCAAATTAAAATCTCTGGGCAGACATTGCAACTCAAAACTGAACTAAAATATCTAGGAGTAACCTTTGACTCCCGATTAACATTCTTACCTCATCTTAATTACCTCTCCAATAAAATACGTCGTTATACTGCCATGATCGTAAGAATTAGCAGAGCAGACTGGGGTTTGAAGAGGAGGACTCTCATGCTACTTTATAAAACCATCTTCTTACCAGCTGTGTGCTATGGTGCAGCCATATGGTTCCCTCGTGCCATCATTGCACGTAATAAAGCAAAGCTACATACAATTCAACGCAATATCCTACTCACTGTGACTAGAGCATGCCGCACAGTCAGTAATCCTGCCCTGCAGGTCTTAGCAGGCACTCTTCCTCTGGACCTGGAGGTTATTCGTCGCGGCCTTGCATACCGCATAAAGAGAGGAATTGCCACCACCATTCTGGATATAACACTCGATCTAGCTAATGATCCAAAAAACGAAATGAAACAGATTTACTCTAAGCTCTTCCAGCATTGGCAAAGATCTTGGGAGCAAACAACCAAAGGTGAAACAACTAAAAGATTTCTTCCACGAGTTATGATAACTGCACCAAAACCTCCTCCGTGGTACTCACCAGGCCTTCACGTCTCGTTCTTCCTCACTGGTCATGGATCGTTTCGGGCCAAGCTGCATGCCCTGGGTCTCACCGATTCTCCTCTCTGCACATGCGGTGACAATGAAGACTGGATTCACCTCATGTATAATTGCCCTCTTTATGATTTACCCAGAAGTCTCCTAATTACCAAAACTGGAAATATACCCAGTGGGCAGGAACACCTCTACATAATTGACGAAACCAACTACAAAGCCTTCACTACTTTTGCCCAGACTGTATTTGAAATGCGTCAAATTCACCTACAGCAAACTGTTCAACGCACCCCCATCTTATAATGAACCCAAAACTCAATTCACAGAACATATCCTGAATGGAATCAAAGAAAACACAAACAGAATATTGATCTTTGTCATGACCTAACAGGAATCTCTCGACGTTCACAAAGGAAGCTATCTGACAAATCCACGAACCCAAAAAGGACTTTTCTACAATAGCCACAAGAACTCCAAGCAATCCTTGAGTTTCATGAATCCATGTGCCTCCTCTCATCCCCTAAGAGAAGATTATCCAAGTCCCAGTGTGGGACACTGCTCATTGCCTACAAGTCACCCTTGGATGAAGAAGATTAAATTGTTGACCCTGGGCCCCTTGCCCATTGTGGGACCCACTCACTTGCTGGCACCTCTTCTCTTCAAGGTGTATGACAATATCTGATTTTCCTACTTGTGCAGGAATTCATATAAATACTCCTCTGGGAGTGGGGCTGGCATTTGACTTTCAAATGCAGGATCATGCTATTAGGCAATCTGACTTTGTGGGTCACTTGACCTCACAACCTTTTCTCTTCTTCCTGAGGTAGGGTGGGCTCCCCCAGGGGGGAGCCCACCCTACCTCACCCTCTCTCTTCTGCTTACCTTCTTTCTTCTCCTCAATCTCTCACCCCTTCTCCTATTTCAAAAAAAAAAAAAAAAAAATTTTTTTTTTAATTTATTTTTTTATTTTTATTTATTTTATTTTAGTTATTTATTTTATTTATTTATTTTTTTATTATTATTTTTTTTTATTATTTTTTTTTTATTATTATCATTTTTTTATATTATTTATTATTTTTATTTTTATTTTATTTTATTATTATTCTTTTTTATTTTATTTTATTATTATTTTTTTTTTCTCGGCCCTCCCTGGGAAGCTCAGGCTAACCCCAGGGTCGGCCAGCCAGAGTTCTCTTTCCACATACCTGGTCCGGCTCCCAGTGCCAGTGACGGTAACTAGCAGTCTGTGGTGTTCCACAGACCCTAGGCTAAGCGGCCAGATGAACAACATAACCCGCACTAAGCAAACATGAACATACACTAACATATGATATCTGGCCTTGACAGTACTGTACTGTCTTACTTCACAAGAGATTCAAATGCGGAGTTGTGCGAAAGCACCGGTGCCGCTTGTCAAAAAACACTATGTCACTATATAAGTAATATATACCGTTGCGTGGTGTCCAGTTTTCTTCTGTTGACGGCCGTGGTAGCCTTCCGGTACCACACGCCAGCGGCATACGTTATGGCAGGCAGGAATACGGCTTTATAGAATAGCTTGAGGGCTCTCCTCCGCAGGCCCCATCCTTGCGGGAGACCCTCATGAACAGAGCAGAGTATCTTCTGATCTTTTTCTGTATGTAGGTCAGATGAGGGGTGAATGAGAGGTTATCTAGGACAACCCCGAGGTGTTTTAGTTCCTTTGTCAGCTTAATTGTAGTTCCTTGGATGCGGATTTGTGGTGGTCTCCTGATGTCGAGGTTACCTTTTAACAGTACTGAGCTGGTCTTGGTTGAGGATATGCGGAGATTGTTTTCGTCGGTCCACTTCTGTAGGGTGTCAATGGCACGAGTAGCAGAAGTTTCTAGCCTGGCTCTGCTGTCCTCTCGCAGTACCAGGGTCAGGTCGTCCGCATATGCCTGAGTTGCCACACGACCTAGGTCTAGATTTAGAAAACCGTCGAGAACCATGTTCCAGAAGAGCGGACCCCCCAAGACTGAGCCCTGTGAGCAGCCTCTGAAGATCTGTCTGGAAATAGAATTATATGGAGTTTCTACAACAACCATTCTGTTGTCAAAATATGTTTTGACGCATTGGTATAGGTTGGCCGGGATGTTGGCCTTCCGGAGCCTGCCAAAGACGCTTGGCCACCGCAGGGTGTCAAATGCCCCGGCAAAATCTATTGCGATTACAAGTAGATACTTATGGTTTGTTGTTTCAGCAGCTCTGGTAATGTTTTCCAGGGCATCCAGAGTGGAGCAGCCCCTCCTAAAGCCAAATTGATTCTGAGATTGTAGGCCTGCAGCCATGTAGCAAATTTCGATTCTATCTTTGAGGAGGTGTTCAAAGAGTTTACTTAGTACAGAAAGAAGGGCTATTGGTCGGTATGACTCCGGAAGGTCCTGTTGCTTGTTTGGACTTTTCAGGATTAAGCGCAATTTGGCAGTCCTCCAAGCTTGTGGAAAGCATCCCTCATTAAGGCAGTGATTAAAGAGGGTGAGTATTACCTCTGGAATTGTCTCGATGGTCTTCTTGACGATTTCAGGCTCCAGTAAGTCGATACCCGGTGATTTCTTGTTGCGCAGTTTTCCTGCAGCAGTATGAAGTTCAGTGATGGTCAGTGGTTCTTCCTTATTGGTGGTAGTATAGGTATCATTGTCTTGACATAATTTTTGCTGTTCTGATGTAGTGGGAGTAATATGTCCAGGAAACATGCTGTCCAGGATGTTGTTGATATTATCCTGCCAGGTCTTGGTATAAGTGCCTAGCGGCGTCTTTGTTGCAGGGATGACTTCTTCCCTGGGGAGTTTGTTTGTCGTTATTCTGTAGACAACCCCCCAGGGGTGCTCGTTTCCGGTTGTAGAAACTAGTTGCTCCCATGAGCGCTGTTTCCTGAGTCGGATTAGAGCCGTGTACTCATTTCTTGCGGTGCAATAGTGGTCGCGGAGTTGGTCTATTTCTGCTGCTGGCCAGGAAAGTCGTGCTCTCTGGAATAGTCTTCTCCTTGTGTTCACCTCGCGTCTGAGCTGTTGTAGTTCTGGGGACCACCAGGGGACGGCCCCTGGAGTTGGGTTTTTCCTGTTAATTGAGCAGTTTGCAGCGGCAGTGATGAGATCCACCACGGCGGTTTGGTGCTGGTCCGGGCTCAGCCCCTCTATTTGGAGGGTTTGTGCTGCTTCTCTTAAGGTAGTCTGGAAGAGAGACCAGTCTGCCTTCTGTATGGCATATCTACATTGGATTTGTCGGGTTGGTTGTTGTCTGTCTATGGTGCGTTGAAGCGTGAAGGTTATGACCCTGTGGTCCAGCTTTCCCTGACCATCCATCCCAAGAGGTAACCAGCCAGAGACCTTGAGGCGAGTGTAATATCGATTGTGGCTTCCCACATTGTGCTGGAAAAGGTGGTGGGTTTATTTGGCTGATTGAGTATAGTGAAGGTACTGTTTGCCAGGAACTCCTCTAGGTGTTGTCCATTTGTGGCGCTGTGATGCCCTCGGGTTTGGCTGAACCACGCCGGGGATCGACAGTTCAAATCCGCTCCCACGACGATCCTGGCATTCTGGAATTCTGTGAGTAAACTCTGCAGGTACCTGGTAACTGGGAGGATATCTCCCCCTGGGCGGCAGTACAGTGAGACTGCATAGAATTCGCCGAGCGAGGTTATGATATGGGCACATGCGGCCCAGGATGTACAGTAGCTGGAAATCTTGGTTACAGTGATACTAGGGTTCCTAACCAGGATGCAAGCCCAGGGTTTGTCTCTATTATCTTGAACTATTTTGTAGGATAGGGGATATCCTCTCACCCCCTGGCTGTGCACATATGGCTCTTGGATAAGTAAGATGTTGAGGTTCTGTTCATTCGCTTTCTTGGTGAGTTGTCCGGCCACGGCCTTAGATCGCTGTGCGTTTAGCTGCGCGAAGTTTACCCTGTCTAGGTTGAAAGGTCTAAGGCGTGCGTCCATAATCAATCCTCATTTGGTACGCACCCTTAGCTTTGATGTAGATGGGACACTGATTGTCCCTGAGTGAGTGGCCCGCTGGCATCTTCTGTGATTTACAGTTTACACAGGTGGGCGGATCATCTTTTTTAGGGCAGGTGCAAATTCATGGCCTTTCTCTGCACAGTGGCCGCAAGTAGGCTCTGTCTGGGCACAGGTGTGCGTCGTATGTCTAAATCGACAGCAACGGAAGCATTTGGGAACAGACACATGCTCTTTGAAGCGATGGCTGCCCCAATGTATGAAAACCCTGGTTGTTTGTGCAATCGTTTTCCATGCCTCTGGTGTAAGTTCAACCACCCAATTTGTGTGGTCTCCTGTCCTGGAATTTGTTTGGAATTTTGGGGTGATTAGTGTCGTTGGTTCCACGTTTGGGTACTCATGCTGAAGGTTCCTGGAATATAGTTCCTTCTGCAGAGCTTCTGGTGTTAGATCCTTGCTGGTGTTAAAAATGACTATACTGGGGCCCTTTTTCTTGGGGGACGCTGCCTCTAAACCAAGTGTCTGGATCCTTGGGTTGTTGAGGATTTCGTTCGCGTCTTCCTTCGTCTGGGTTTCAATGATGACACCTGTATTCCTTATTTTTCGGACAGATTTGATTTTTGTAGTCTTTAGATCCTGTGAGAGGTTCTTCATAATGGTTTGTTTCACCTCTTCACTAGTCTGGTGTTGTGCTGTTGAGGTCGGTTTTAATATTACTAGGTGTGGAGTCGGCAGGAGCGTTTTGCGTTTTGTAGTAGTTGCCACACGTGGCAATTGAAGAGAGGTATCTGGAGCAGTGGTCCTCAGCGTTTGTGCATATGTGGGTGCACGCTGTGGCATTTGTTTTGGCCCACATTCAGCGTAGGCTTGCAGTTTAGCCTTGGCCCTTTCGCTCTCGAGGTAGGCTTCGACAAGGAGTGCATCAAGTTTGTTCCACAGTGTTATTATTTGAGCCCTTAGTGCTGTGGTGACTCTGTTTGTTTGCTCTTTAAAGAGGGATTCTAGAGCAGTTTTCAGGAACAGGGATTTTTCATGCATTGTACCCTCGGGTAAGGTAGGATCCAGAAAGGTTTCCTGTGTCTTGTCCTGTGTCCTGTCGTCGCTAGTCTCCTTTGTCGTAATCGCTGTGAGATTTTCCTGCGTTTCCCTTATCTCCGTCTGGGAACGGGTTTCTATCTCAAATTTTGGTATAGAGCCTTTTTTATTTTTCTTCTTACCCGTTTGGGGGGTCCCAGAACGGGGATCCATCCCTTCGTTCTGTTGGTTTGTGATGATTATGCATTCGTCGCCTTGGGTTTCCCTAAGAGGGTCTCTGCTTTTGTCCATATTCCTCTCCATATCACTATTTCCGGATGACCGAGACTCGTCGGTTTATCGGGATTTCCTTTCTACTATCAAGAAGCACTGTGCGCGTTATGAAAAATTAAACCAGCCACAAGTGCGTAGCACAAAAATAATTTGAGTTGTGAGCCTTTAAGTCATTGGGCTATCCCCCTCAGTCACTTGTGGGGAGGGAAATAGCCGGGTGTAAAAATAGACCTAGAACAACCGGACTACTTCCCTGTGGGGTTTCTGGGCGCGGCGAACACGATGGTGGTATTTAAAAGACAGTAGAATCTACCCTATAAATGTTCTGCCTTTACCATGATAAGTCTATGGCAGAGGGGGGGGGGTGCACACAAAAGTCATTATTTTGGGTAAAACTCGCACACAGTTTAGTGGAAAATGTTGGGACACAAATGTTGTCCAAGGTTACAAGCACCGTTGCACCTCCCAAGCCAAGAGCAAGGTAGAAGCGTGGCGATCGCTATATCGGTCGCCTCTCTATATTCCAGATGTCAGCCACATGGTGACCATGCGGTCTGACACAACGAATACAAATAGTGATGCTTCTAACCAGCCAAACTCCCAACAAAGCACAGAAAGTTTTCTCACCTTGAGAGTCCACTGGAGTTGAAGAAACGCTGTATATACTCTTGCAGTGAAAAACACTTTAAACTGAAATCTACGAGCGTGAAATAAACAACGTGTCTGGCAGCCATAATGACGATCGTGAAGGCAGCCATATTGGCTCTGCGCATACGGGCTACATACAGGCACAACGCTGTCATATGTAAGAATGAATTAAACTCGAATAAGTTCGTTAAATCCACACAGAATTTTACATAAAATCACCTGGTAGTTCAGTATCATTAGTTCTTCAAGTCCAGATCTTTGGCGAACATTTTTTCCATTTTTTTTTTTTTTTTTTTCCATTTATTTGTACACACAATTCTTTACATTTTATATACAAGAACTTACAGAGAATATATATATATATATATACAATTTTATATACATTAGCATTATCATTCTCATTATACCTATATATATACTATATTATATATGAACACGTGTGTGTGTGTGTGTGTGTGTGTGTGTGTGTGTGTGTGTGTGTGTGTGTGTGTGTGTGTGTGTGTGTGTGTGTGTTTTACCTGTATCAAGGGTGGCTCCTAGGCCTTAGCCCATCTCCACCTTGCACGTCTGTGGTGGTGCAAAAACTCAGCAAGCTTTTTATCGCTTGTGTATGTCCACCTTGCCACCAGGGAGCAGCCAACACCCAGGCAGCCGCTGCCTGCCCCCAGGCACAAGCAGCCAAGCCTGGGTCTACTATTACCTTTAGTGCCATGGGCACAAATCCCACACCCACACCCATCTTTAGCGAACAGTAAATCCATGTTTAATCGGCACTAAAATCACTTATTAATCAGAGCACATAGAAACGTGACCGCACGGATCCTTCCATAGTGGCGCCACCCCTCTGGCGACCTTAGCCAGCTCGTCTTGTAATGGTTGGAAACTGCATTCATATTGCCGAGACGACACTGCGTGACACATTAAGCCAACATGCCACCTCCGCCACCCTGGCCTCAAGTCGTCCAACAACCCATCATCTCAAAAAAAAATCATCTAAACGACGATGACTTGCCATCCTGAGTACTGGATATAAACTATCTTACTGAACAAGCCAAAAAACAGGAACGAAGTGATGTGAACGCAACCGTGTTTTTATAGGCATGAATAATTTGCGGCTTTGTAAGGTGATAGATCGAATTCTGTTGAATACTCGTAATTTGCGTGCCAGGACGCCTGTCATATCAACTATTCGTCTTCGGCGACACTCTTCGAAATAAAATATTCATGAAAAACATTTTCTTCTGTTAATTTTCTCGAGCAGTATATTTAAACTCTTCCCTTCACAACTACTGCACTTTATCGCTTCTGGGCCTTTTGGCTAAGATCAAAGTGTAACTACTGCACTTTGTATGAGTTCTAATTGTTCAACCTTCCTCATCTTCTATCATTACTGAGGAGGAACATATAGACTTCGCGGTATATTAAGACTCTTAAGTAAAAACTATTTTCTGGGCCTCACACCTTATGTTGTTCCCTTCTGGGAAGATACAGATTCCTGTTAACTTTAGTAATAATTGGGCTTTTATGTTTTCTATTATTTTACTTAAGTATGTCTTGGATTTGTGTATTGTATGTATATAAGAGTGTGCATGTACTTAATCTTGTGTATGTAATATACACTGCCCTACCATTAATATCTGGACATCCCTCCATGGATGGGAAACAGGTCCAATGCATGCAACATGTCATAGAACCGGCTATAAATATCCACACTGAGCTTCGAACAGACAATTGAAAGCGTGGGCATGCAAGATGACAAGTTCAACAGAATTCATCCCCTCAACAAATACTATACGCTGATTAACATGGTTTAAGGAGCGCGAATCCTGGACTGTAGAGCAGTGGAAAACAGTCCTATATAGAGACGAGTCGAAGTTCGCACTCGAACAGTCTGATGGCCGTTCCTGGGTGTGGCGAATGCCAGGAGAACAGTTCCTTCCTGATTATATCCTCCCAACAATGAAGTTTGGTGGAGGCAGTGTCATGGTATGGGGCTGCTTTTCATGGTTTGGCTCAAGCCCTTTACTCGATATCGACAAAACCGTGAATGCTGTGCAATACCAGGCCATCCTGGACAATTATACACTTCCAACATTATGGCAATACTTCGGGGAAGGCCCATACCTGTATCAGCAAGACAACGCGCCACGCCATACTGCTCGGGTCGTAACAGAGTGGTTTTTGGACATCGGTGTGGAAAAGTTGGATTGGCCAGCCCAAAGTACTGATCTTAACCCTTTTGAGCATCTTTGGGATGTACTGGATCGTCGGATACGTGCACGTCGAAATAGCCCAAAAAACAAGACCAAACTGGTGGCTGCGTAAAGGCCGAGTGGCGGAACATCACCTGACATTTATAAAAAGCTGGTTGAGAGTACGCCGCTAAAATTGAAGGCCGTCATAAAAGCAAAAGGTTTCAGCACAAAATATTAAATGACGCAATAAAAGCTCTTTTTTTTTATCTAAAGGCAGGTGTCCGGATAATAATGGTAGGGCAGTGTTTGTGGTAATATGTGTGTATTATATGCACATAGTCCTATATAAGAATTGTATATATAGAAAGTCCTCCAAACTTCCGACGGCTATTACGAGATAGTAACTTGTGGGACACATTGTTTTGTTCCATTATTATTATCATCAGTTATCACGCATCTGTATAGATTTAGCTATCTATTATCAGTATAATGTATAAACTGTTTTGAGCGCAAATTTTGTATTGTTCCCTTCTGGCATGATATTGTATGTAGGGCTGTTAGAAGCATCACCGACTAAAGCCATATTGATCCATGTATTTTTTTGTGCATTGCGTGTGTTCTCAGGTCGACTTCTGTTTTGCAGACGAAAAAACCGAATTTCCGGGAGGAAAAAAAAAAAACATGCTACCTTTCCCTGAGACCGACTACCTCAGCCACGTTGTGGAAAAAGGCTCATAAAAATTCCTCTCATCGACGAGACTCGAACTCCGGTCTTTTCCACCCGGTGTGGGAAGGACGGCGATCCCACTAACTGTTCTACCCACAAGGGTAGGGGATGATATAGCCCTCAGTTAATATTTGTGATAATTGGACTTTTAATGTTGTCTATTGTTTTGCATTGGTTTATATAAATAATAATATGGGTATGTGAATTGTATATTTTATGATCCTCCAAATATTTATCATTAGCATTAATAGAGGCATATGATGCAAGAAAGCAAGTTATGTAGCATCAGCCAGTGGCGGATTTCCGCACAGGCGCACGAGGCGCGCGCCTGGGGCCTCTTAAATCGAGGGGGCCTCAAATCTCAGGTCTCAAAAAAAAATAATAAAAAATTGTTTCATTTTAAAATTTTACTCTCATCTTCATTACCGTTACTGAATAAAACTATAATTTAAGATGAGAAGTTAGTAAACTCTTATGCGAATATCCCTACATATTATATGAAATATCTATGCGAACTAAGTGAATCTGAAGTAGAATACATATTATCATTAATGCTTAAATTAACCAGTTTCAGTTTTTTCCTAGTGGAGGTAATTCCACGAGTGAATAACCCTGTGACGATATTGCTCAAGAAACGATATTAGATTTGTACGTGGAGGCGGTTCAAAACTATTCGCAACTAATTGGGAACCAATAAGCAAGCGCAGTAGTAGTCTTTTAAAGCCTCTGAAATCACTACTGCGCTGGCTCACATGTAACGGAGCATCATCTTTTTTAATAGCTTTAGGAACTAACATTTCGCTCACGAATCTGTTACAAATTACTAGTGTTTGGTGTGGGTAGTGTTTTAGTGTAGGAGTATTTTTGTTTTGTTATCAAGAAAGTATCTGTAATATCTTATGTATTGTTTATGTATTTATCAAAACAGAATTGTTTGACGAGGCGTGACATTTATAGCAAGTGATAATTGGGAATTAATTTTTTGATTCCCAATTAATAAAATATGTATGAAAGAATTGCGCAACAAAAATGATTAAAACCGCGACACCAAATCTAGAGCGCGTGCTATAGTAAAAACGTGCGCGTAGGATGCATACTGTAGTGTTACCGAAAATATTCAGAGGGGGGCCTCCAAATTGAATTGCGCCTGGGGCCTCTCAAATGCTAAATCCAGCACTGGCCATAAGTCAACAAAAAAAAAAACACTCCCCATTTCCCCCATCCATTCACTCCAAATGTTTCTCTAGTTCTGCCTTGAACTTATTTAAAAGTTGATGATCTTCACTACAACAGATGGAAGTTTGTTCCAACTTATCAACCACCTGCTGGCTAAAGGCAAATTTCCGCTCATCTATTCTACAGTTGTCTTTCCTCAATTTGAATTAATATCCCCGTCCGGTGAGTAATCTAAGCAAGAGGAAGAATCCCATCACCATTGAGCCTGCTCAAACCATTCAAGGCCATATATACCTCAATTAGATCACCTCGCAGGTGACCTAATTCCAGACAAGGAAGGCTTAAGTTCTGCAATTTGCAGAACTTAAGCCTTTCTTGGTAACAGCAACCCTTTGCTCTAATCACTAATCTTGTTGCCCTTCTCTGTACTCGCTCAAGCAACTCTACATCCTTCTTAAAATGAGGCCTCCAGACCAGCACAGCTGTGCTCAAGGCGTGACCTGACCATTTCCTTATACAAGGAGATAATCACCTCCTTATCCCTATTAGCAAAATTCCTGTATATCATTGACAAGACACCATGAGCTACCCTTCCACTCTGTCCACACTGCTCAGAAAACTTAATATCTGAATGCACAATTACCCTCAGGTCCTTTTCATTCTCCACTACTTTGAGTGTAGTACCACCCAGTTAGTACGTTACTCTCGGGTTACTGCTACCCATATGCAGTACTTTACATTTGTCAATGTAAAGTTGTAGTAGTACACTATCATTACTGTCATTAACAACCCTGCCAACCTTCGTATCGTCTACAAATTTAGACATTAACCCTGATATACCTTCATCAACATCATTGATAAATACAGAAAACAACAACGGGCCCAACACCGAACCCTGGGGGACTCCACTAATAACCTTAGTCCATGAAGAGCAATGTCCATTGATTACGACTCTGTCTTCTTCCACTCAACAATCCTTTTATCCCTTGTTGCAACTTGTGCCCTTAATTCCATACCGCTCCAATTTGTACAGCAGTCTTCCATGTGCAACAGTATCAAAATCTTTTCTGAAATCCAAGTATATGATATCAAAATTATTTTTTGTATCCAGTTCCTTTGTGACCACATGATAGTATCCAATAAAATTGTTCAGACAAGACTTCCCCTTAACAAAACCATGCTGTGTCAGAACTATAACTGCAGTCTTGCCTAGATGATCTTGCATTGCTTCTTTAACCAGTGACCCCATTATTTTATTACCTGGAACAGAAAATAAACCAAAAAGTCGCTAGAATTTTGGGAACTTTACCTATGTGCCCATTGTTTATATTTAGACAAAAAAGCTTATTGAAATTAACTCTCGTGGGCAGCACAGTTGGTAGAACCGCCATTCTCCCCACCCCGGGTGGAAAAGACCTGAGTTTGAGTCCTGTTGATGACGTGAGGAATTTTAATGGGCCTTTTTCACAACATTTGTGAGATAATTGTTCCCAGGCGAGGGTAGCGTGGTTTTTTTCTCTAGGAAACTCTTGTTTTCGCCCAGCAAACAGAAAAACAACCACATAGAACACGAAATTTACCGACAGTATATACGGAGTAATATGGCCTTAGTTTTTGATGCTAAAACCACACTACTATTACTGCTACTGTAATTAATAATTTTGAACATTACTTAGTTTAATAATCATGCATGTTTCATATGTATATTTACTGACCTTTCCATGTTGTTTTGAGATATTTTTTTTTCCTCCTGGCTTGGGCATTCAGGGATTTTCCTCTCTCTGAACAGAACACTGCAACACGACAAGCACAATCTACAGAGACATAACACTACCTGGCCTTTTACAGACCGCTGTTTTCTACACACTAAAACCAGGCGGAGATAAATCTAACGTTCAAGGTGTTGTTACTTGTTATTGTTGGATTTCAGGAGCATCCGCGACTAAAGCCATGAATTTCGTGTGTTCTGAGGTCGATTTTCTGTTTTTCTGGACGAAAACCAAGTTTCCGGGAGAAAAACTAAGAAATCCTCGCCTGACACAGACTAACTCAGCCAAGGTGTGAAAAGACCTATAAAAATTCCTCCAGTCATCGATGGGATTCGAACGCAGGTCTTTCAACCCTGCTGATGGTATGGGGAAGACGGCGATCCTACCAACTGTGCTACCCACGAGGGCGTCCCGCCAAAACCAAAATTTATACATACATATGCGTTCAAATGAGGCATAAAGAAAATAGTAAGGACCCATCTGAACCCTGAAGGACTCGACTAATAAAATTAGTGAAAAGAGTTGTCGTCCGTAACCACTAGCGTAGTAACCCTTTTTTGGGCCCGGAGGCAAAGAATTTGTTCGGACCCGTACTTAATTAATTAAAATTGCAAAAACAGGAGACAGCAAAGACGCCGGGCTCCTAAAGAGCTCAGGCCCAGAGGCAATTGCCTTGCCTGCCTACATGGTAGCTATGCCATTGTCCGTGACAGTATACCTGGTTTCGCCACTATTCACTCGTTTGGTGAATTTTGAATCCCGTGTCTGTTGATGACTGGAGGAAGTTCTGAGGTCTTCTTCAGTTGAAACTGTAGTTAGCCGATCTCAGGCGGAGTATGACTTTAAGGTAGTACAAGACTGCAGCAATAATTCAGACACAGCATGGGTTTGTTAAGGGAAAGTCTTGTCTGACAAATTTGATAGGATACTATGATGTGGTTACAAAGGAACTGGATGCAAAAAAACAATTTTGATATCATATATTTGGATTTCAGGAAAGCTTTTGACACTGTTACGCATGGAAGACTATTGTACAAATTGGAGCAGAATGGTATTAAGGGTAAGTTGCTACAATGGATAAAAGGATGGTTAAGTGGGAGAAGACAGAGAGTGGTAATCAATGGGTGCTGGTCTTCGTGGACTAATGTTATTAGTGGAGTCCCACAGGGTTCGGTGTTGGGTCCACGGTTGTTTGGTATACCTTGATATACCTTGATATACCTGATATACCTTCATCAATGATATTGATGAAGGTATATCAGGCTTAATGTCGAAGTTTGCAGATGATACAAAGGTTGGCAGGGTTGTTAATGACAGTAATGGCAGTGTGCTACTGCAACAGGATCTAGATAATTTGGGCAGATGGGCTAAGAAGTGGCAACTGAAGTTTAACCTTGACAAATGCAAAGTACTGCATATGGGTAGAAGTAACCCCAGAGAAACGTACCAACTGTGTGGTACTACACTTAAGGTGGTAGAAAATGAAAAAGACCTGGGAGTAATTGTGCAGGCAGATATGAAGTTTCCTGAGCAATGCAGACAGGCTGCCAGGGCAGGTCATGGGGTTTTGTCAATGATATATAGGAATTTTGCTAGCAGGGAGAAGGAGGTGATTGTCCCTCTGTATAAGGCAATGGTCAGGCCACGCCTTGAGTACTGCGTACAGGTCTGGAGGCCTCATCTTAGGAAGGATGTAGATTTACTTGAGCGTGTACAGAGAAGGGCAACAAGATTGGTGAGGGGAATGAAGGGATCCTCTTACCAAGAGAGGCTTAAGTTCTGAAAATTGCAGTGGCTGGAGACTAGACACCTAAGGCCTTGAATGGGTTGAGCACGCTGAATTCTGATGGGATCCTTCCACTTGTTCAGATTACGAACCTAAGGGGGCATAAATTCAAATTAAGAAAAGAGAGATGTAGAATAGATGTGCGGAAATTTGCCTTTAGCCAGCGGGTGGTTAATTGCTGGAACAAACTTCCATCTGTCGTTGTGGAAGTTGACAGGTTAAACAAATTTAAGGAGGAACTGGACAGGCATTTGGAGGGAATGGTGTGATTTTTTTTTTTTTTTTTTTTGGCTGATGCTGATAAGCTCATACACTTGCTTTCTTGCATCACATGCCACTACTACTACTACTACCTCGTAAGATATTCAGGGTTTTTCAGACCGCACAAATTTCAAGTTGTCTCGTGAACCCACACTTCTGCAGACAAATACAGTACACTTATACGGATATAAACTACATATGGAAGTTGGCGCATTATAGCCTTAGTTGCTAATGCGCCAATAAAACCCAACAACCAACCAACACATGGAAGACCACTAACATATTATACGAAATTTTTTCTAAAATGTTTTGTTTTTTTTCACATTCTAAATGTAATTAGTATCACAATTTTAACATATTTTCGTTTGACATTTATAGTAATATATACATATATTTTTTTGTTAATCTTTATAAAACTTTAAAATTATTACAAATAGATTAATAAAATATTAAGTACTGTATTATTTTCGAAAATTATTAAATGGTAAGGGAGCGCACCCAAGCAAAAAGGTTGAAATTACTGGAATGTAAATTTAGGTTAAGTAATTTAGGGTTTCCTGATCTCCAAATTCATAATTGCAATTAGTAACCGGGAGAGAAATCATTAACATAGGTGTGATTTTTTGCACTTTTTGTTAATTCTTTGTTCAAAAGACAAAAATGTTTCCTATGTTCAAAAATGAAATAAATTGATTAGGAACTTGTATAAAATTGCGTTAAATTCGAGATTGTTTCAAGTAACCCCCAATAATCTGTGCTTGAGAGTGAAGTCAATTATTTAAATCTAGACGCTATTCCTTATGTAGTTAGAGATCAAAGCAAGTGATATGGTATATGAATATGGTTTATGTGCCGAACTTAATTTTAGTAAATGGAAAGAAAGTGCCAATATTGGGATTTGGAACATGGAAGGTTAGTATGTTATATATATATATATATATTATTTATTTTCCTACGTTGTCTTTAATTTAATCGTAAACTATATATTTTCTTTTCGGACATCATGCGTTATCTAAATTAAAGAATACGATAATACAGTAATATTCTTTAATCGTATATCTTGTCTGAGAAGACAAGATAGAGGATAACCACCCCGAGTATAAACAAGGAATTTATTTATTTTGAAGCTAAAGTTGTCAGCAAGGTTCGAAATGGGCCAGTGCGAACCAGGACGCCATTTCGGTTCACTATGACTGGGTTTTCAGTTTTTTTTTTTTTTTAGAACGCCTCCTGTATTCTTTTTCTTTAATTTCAATTTTTTGGTAAGGTGGGGACATGTTCCCCTTTTACCCCCGAATACACCCCTGGCTACACTCATCGGTAATATCATGTATTTAGTTGTTGGTAAAATACAGAACACGGTGCCCCTTTGAAAATCAGTGATTGGTATGCCTAACCTGCTATGGTTAGCGTTAGTTAGGGTGTTTATTCCCCCCCCCCCTCCCGCTGTTTTAAAATCGGGAACTCGTTTTCCGATTTTAAAACAGAGACAAGGGGTACCCAAATAACAGATTTCAGCCAAGGTGTTTATATATTTATTACTGTTTAAAATAATTATTCCATTATTAAATTCAGAGAATGTATTGGTTTATACATGAGTTGAACAGAAATTATGCGTGGCTACTAAAGAATCATGCAAGGACAATTGAAGAGTGCGGACCTCTGGCTCAGTGATAAAAATGGGGACGATCTATTCCCGATTTAAAACAAGCCGCAAAAAGGAGAAAATCATTCCCCGATTTTAAACCAAGGCCAAAGGAGAGTAATAGTTTTAGGGTTCCCCTTTGGTGCTGGCTTAAAATCGGGAAACGAAGTTACGCACAGGAACAGATCGTCCAATCACTGAGAACCAGTGGGTGGAGTTAGGCCAGCTCTTCACTCCTTGTCGCAAAGATCCTTAGGTAAGCACCATAAAGTAAATTTCAACCGAAATGGGTGTATAAAATTTGGGGGTTAGGAGAATGATGAAAGTGAAAAACTATCTATGACAGCCTTACCCCTCCCTACACCCACGCCCAAAAAATTTAATTTATTTTTTGAAACTAGTATTTATATAAGCTATAAATACGTTGCAGTTATATTATTTTTAACAAATTCAACGCGAATAAAATATGTAATTAAAATTACCGAACATAATTTTTACTTTCAATAACAGAATTAAGGGCCAATTCCACTTAGCGATACACCCTTCAAAATGGCGACGAGAAGGGCGGAAAACAGTGATTGACTGGTTGTGACCCTACCCACTCACTTTGTCCCCCTCTTCTTTTCAGGCAGATGTCACTTGAGATATGTCATTGCAGCGGTAAATGCGAAATTCGTATCGTTTCGTAGTCACATTTGCTTGCTGGGTTTGCTAGTTATTATTATTATTATTATTATTATTATTATTATTATTATTATTATTATTATTATTATTATTATTAGCTATATGATGCAAGGTGGCTTATGCTGCACCAGCAAAAAAAAAAAAAAAAATTCCCGAGTTACCCTGAGAGAGAGAGAGATAAGTAGAAGGAAATCACCAAGAAAGAGAAGAATGATGATATCCAGCTCAGGACACTGGGTATGCCAAGCCCATACTCACCAGATGTGAGCCCCTGGGTTCGCTTGTTACCTCGTGTCGTCCTGAGTTAAAGAAAAGTGAAACTTGGAAATATTCATAAATTGTTCATATTTTTCCCTTAACATATTTTTAATTACCGTAAGTGTCCAACAATTAATATTGAGTTAGCGGTTCCCTGACAAAAGCCCACACGAAAATTCCGCACAGAAAAAAACCCCACTGTCATAAATGCTCACATGAAGAATACCCACACGGAAAATTGCTCACACGGATAAATAAATGCTCACATAGAAAAATGCTCACACGAAAGAATGCTCACATTATTTTTAGTTTACAAAAAACAAATTATTTCATATGTCAAAACCGCAGACTGTCTTCATAACAGAATGACAATTGGTAGAGAGCCCCCAGTTTCCAATAAGAATATGGAATCATCATGATGTAGCTCTTCAACGGTCGCCTGGAACTACAAATTGCTGTGAGGGATTTCACAATGCACTTAATTCCCTGTTCCACTGCAATCACCAACCGAGCCTGTCGTTTTTGTTTGATGGACTGAAGAGGGACCTGGCTTGCCACAGATTGACACTGGCTAATGCACAGGTCCGCTAGAGGTGAAAAAGAGAAGATATGATGCACTGCATGACTTGGTTGTCCATTTTGTGCAGGAATATGGGCAGTTAGAAGACAAACAGAAATACTTGAAGAGATTGGCTATCTTACAGTAATGAAAATACTATTCAAATCCTTGGCAAATAAATAATCACTGAAATATGTCTGAATCAGTTGTTTGTTGATAAACCAAAATGTGTTGACTGGTCACTGTGTAAGAGAGAGAAAAAATAATTTATTTTTATAAATAAAATAAAAGGCTTTAGTCTAAATAAAACCAGAGCATTTTATTTCCTGTAATTTCCCGTACAAACATTCACAGCCAAATATTCTATTTAATATCAAAAGTTTTATTAAAATACATCGTATAGAAGTAGAAACAAAATATATAAATTCAACATTTTGTTGCGTTTTGAAATATGAAATAATTTGTTTTTTTGTAAACTAAAAATAATGTGAGCATTCTTCCGTGTGGGTATTTTTCATGTGAGCATTTATGACAGTGGGGTTTTTTCTGAGCGGAATTTTCGTGCGGGCTTTTTTCATGTGCGCATTATCTGGTCACCTGGGTTAGCTTGCCACGTGGTTCCTCGTGTTGTCCTGAGTTTGTCGTGTATCCATCCTGCAGGTAAACTGTTTTGTTGTTTTTTGCTGCCGCGAGCCCGCTGCCAGGACTGATGAGGTGAGTTCTCTTTTCCCATCTCATTAACCTAGTATTGTGTCAGTTGTTACGTTCTTTAAAAAAAAAAAAAATCTATTGGCGTATTGTGCATATACAAAGGGGAATTTTATTGTTAATTGCACGTGTTTGTCTACTTTCATTTGTGTTTAGTGAAAAAAGATTATGTTTTTAGGTTAGTTTTTACGCGACTTCGGTAGGCATTCAAGCAAAAACCGATAGTTGGAAAAAATCAAAAAATTTAAGAGGCGTTATGCGCTTAATCGACTTTTATTGGTGTTTAGTGAAAAAAGGTTAGATTTTTAAGCTTCTTCTCGACGCCATTTTGTAAGGGTTACCGTTCTCTGGAGAATTACCAAAATACGTTGTTTATGATTGTGTCTGGAAGTTTGGTCTTTCTGTTTTCGCCTAGCCCGTGATGAAGTGAGAAGTGACAGTGATGAAGTGACAAGAATCGCATAACAGCCGTCTGGAGAGTGACTTTTGTTTTCATAAGTTTTTTTTTTTTTTTTTTTATTATTATCATCTTTATTTTCTCCTAAGAGACACCCGCTTACAGCTATTAACCAGGGGGTGTACATTCATATATACAAATATAAGTTATATACATAATTATCCATTTATAATTTATACAAATCATCGTCTTTATAAATTATACATTGCCTAATTATACAAATTATACATTTTCTAAATTATACATTGTCTAATTAATTATATTATACATATCATTGCCTTATTTTACATGACAGGCAGATAGAAAGAGAGCACAAGCATAATTTGCAATTTTACAAGGAATTACAGCGAGATAACAGAAAGACAAGACGTCCAATATAAAAATAACAGGAGCACCATTGCGAAGCAAAAACAGTCCCGACCAGTTCATTCTTCATTTCCTGCATTCTCTTTTGTTTTCATATATGGGCATCACTCAACATTTATAGGTGGAGTAATGCATTCTGAAACGTTTCAGTCCTGTATCTCTTCTCTGTGCATAGCCTTTCTGGGTCTGCTTGAAGATCGTTGAACATCTTAATGGTGTTCAAAGGAAAAAAATCGCCGAAGGCTTTCCAGCTGTGTGAGCGCGCTACTGAGTGGAGGGGATGGTGTTCTATTCGCCCACCTTTGCGTCATGCTGGGCCGAGTCAGCAGGTAGTCAGTTTTCGGCGAGTCGAGTCTCCCGGTCAGCAGTTTTGCAAGCGTGAGAATGTTCTTAGTGACAATAATGTGAGACCAAGGCGTGACATCCAAGTTGGCATATAAAATGGTTCTTGAGATTGTAAATGGC
This sequence comes from Mastigoproctus giganteus, assembly GCF_048544385.1. Classification (NCBI taxonomy): domain Eukaryota; kingdom Metazoa; phylum Arthropoda; class Arachnida; order Uropygi; family Thelyphonidae; genus Mastigoproctus; species Mastigoproctus giganteus. The sequence continues at coordinate 40,198,830 of NC_143587.1, read as the reverse complement.
TGGTAGTGATCCTATTTAATCATCTCAGCATCCAGTACTCTAAACCCAGGAAAGCTTTGATGGTAGCATCTGGGGCAGAAGACCAAATCTGAGATGCATAGAGAGGGATGGGGATGACGCATCTTAAAATATATTGTTTAACAAGGTCAGGGTTCCTGATACCTACCAGTTCTTTTTTTATTATCATTATTAGCTATATGGTGCAAGGAAGCCGAAGCTTTTGCTGCACAAGCAAAAAAAAAAAAAAAAATCCAATTTACCCAGAGAGAGAGAGAGAGAAGTAGAAGGGAATCACCAAGAAAGAGAAGAATGATGATATCCAGCTTAGGACCCTGGGTGTGCCAAGCCTTGTCTGGAGGTCCATAACGCTGCGTAAGTTTTCTTCTTTACATGTCCGAAATGGGGTGAAGTTTATGTTTTCGTCCCATTTCAGATCAAGATCAATATGTGTCCTGACTTTTTTGACCACGCTGCCATTTACGTGTATTGATATGTGGTTCTTTATTACCTTGTTGGTGAAAACCATTTGTGCTGTCTTGAGTTCATTTAGTCTGAGCCCAGTGCAATTAAGATATTCTTGCAACTCGGCGATTTTAGAGTTTGCTTCGTTGTTGCGTTGTAAAGGTGTGTTTTGGTCATTCGAGGTGACGAAAAATTTCAAGTCGTCTGCATATACGACAAATTGTTTATGATTTTGGGCCAGGAAGGGATGCAGTGCTGTTGCAAAGAGAGTAGCAGAGAGGACACTACCTTGTGGGACTCCCCTGTTGACTTGGAAGGTCTCTTTGTAAATTCCATTTATGACAGTGATGTGTCTCTCCTTCAAAGAACTCGTTATTATAGCTAATACGTGCCCAGTTATATGGGAAAAATCCTCCAAGATGATAGTAATAGCCGAGATGGATATACTGTCGAAAGCGGATGCAACGTCTAAGAAGACAATATCTAATTGCTGTCTGAAGTTAAGGGTGTGTTGGATTCTAAATAGAGTCTCCATGAGATTGGTGGTAGTAGATCTTTGTGGGATCACTGAATGAAGGTACTCCGGTCTATGCCCGAAACAGTGATGGTTGATGGTACAGTGTTTAAAATGGATTTCTCAAATATTTTTTGAAACGAGCACCCAATTGCAATAGGCCTGTTTTAGGACTGTTATTTTTGGAAACAGGTTTAACGAAATATGTATTCCATAGCTTCGGAAAATGGTTTTCACTTAAAATTTTGTGGAAAATGTGAAGGAGCAGATATATGATGTATACACTGCTGATCTTAATCATGAAGAGCGGGAATTTATCAGGCCCATTTGTGGCTTTATTCCTGAGGCTATTTACAGCGGCTTTAATGTCTCTAGCGGTGCTGATTTGAGACAGTTCAGCATAGACCTCTGTCTTCAGTTTTCTCTGTGTTGACTTCACTTTCAACTTGATTTTCTGCCAGAGGAGTTCCAAAGGTGGCTTGGGTCCATTCTGAGAAGATGTGCTCGGGCATTTTATCCGTACGCCTTTTCTTATTATATATCCTGCTTCCTTTCTTTAAATGTGATCACCCCATGTCATAGTGAGCTTGACGTTTCAATCGAACGAACCGCGCTTCTAGCTTCTTTATATCGAATATAATCAGGTGGGCGTTCAGTTTTTTTCCATTTTCTGAAGAGTTTTTGCTTGTTCCTGAAAGTATATTTTACTTGTGGACGACTAAACCAGGAATTTGCTCGATCGGAAATTTAAATGCGTTTTGATACACCCTCAAGAGCAATAAAGTGAAGTGGAAACAGGTTTAACGAAGTGTATCCGAAAGTGCTTCTAATGCATCGTCTATGGAGAGTTGGAAGAGATTTCGCTAGTTGAAATTCACGAGCCGTTTCAAAATTACGTCTGAATTAACTTAATTCAAAATTAATAGTAACCCTTTCACAGCATGGTTTAATACTATGCCTGTAATGATTTTAAGGGCTCTTACTTAAGGTATGTCCAATGCAGCATTCTGTTATATAAGTTTCTGGACCACAGCACTTTGTGTATGACATCAGTAGTTAGTCGAAACTCTCCTTTAAATTTCGTACACGGGTAAATGTTTTGTACACTATGAAGAAAAGATAACATGCAAAAAATTAACTGCCGATACAAACTATAAGACAAAAAAAAGTTCAAAAATTTTAAAGAAAAGGCTATAGCGTACGTCGTCTTCGGTCTCTGTTGGCTCTTATGTATCACGTGTTGCTACAGGCTCATTTCATATTGAGAGAACACATGAGCAACGCCGTTTAAAGGTGAACCTATCTGCGCTATCAAGTTTTAGTCGTCTTTAGATCGCCTGTGAGGTTTGTAATGACAGTGTTTTTTACCTCTTCGCTTGTGGGATGTTCCTCTGTGGTGGTTGGTCGGAGGATGACCAAATGTGGTGTTGGTAGGAGAGTCTTTCGTTTCGGTATGTTTTCTGGGGTTAACACTTGCGGTTCTTGTGTTTTGGTCCTCAACGCATCGGAGTAGGACAGGGCGCGCTGTGGCATTTCTTTTGCCCTTCCTTCCTGATAGGCTTCCAGTTTGGCTTTTGCGATTTCATACTTACGCGGAGATGGGGGAAACCCCTGGTGCCGTATGACAACAACACACACTTACACTTTGATTGAGTGTCAAGAAGTATGGTCTCTAGTTTTCTCCATATGGTGACTGTCGGCGCGAAGCACTGTTAGCATTAGCATTAGTAGAGGCATTTGATGCAAGAAAGCAAGCTTATGCAGCATCAGCCAAAAAAAAAAAAAACCCACTTCCACTTCACCCCTCTGTTCGTTCAAAATACCTGTCCAGCTGAGCCTTAAACTTATTTAGGCTATCAACCTCCACCACAAGGGATGGAAGTCTGTTCCACCAACCAACCACCCGCTGGCTAAAGGCAAATTTCCGCACGTCTATCCTACATCTGTCTTTCCTCAATTTGAATTTATGCCCTCTCAGGTGATTTTTCTGAGCTAGAGGAAGAATCCCATCAGCATTGAGCATGCTTAAACCTTTCAAGGCTTTATACACCTCTATCAGATCACCTCGCTGGTGCCTAGTCTCCAGACACTGTAATTTGCAAAACTTAAGCCTTTCTTCGTAAGAGCACCCCTTTGTTCCATTCACTAATCTTGTTGCCCTTCTCTGTACTCGTTCCAGCAGCTCTACATCTTTCTTGAAATGAGGCCTCCAGACCTGTATACAGTACTCTAGGTGTGGCCTGACCATTGCCCTATACAATGGAATAATCACCTCCTTATCCCTGCTGGAAAAATTCCTGTATATCATTGACAATACTCCATGAGCTACTCTTGCAGCCCGTCTGCACTGCTCAGAGAACTTCATATCTGCCTGCACAATCACCCCCAAGTCCCTTTCATTCTCTACCACTGTCAGTGTAGTACCACAGAGTTTATACGTTGCTCTGGGGTTGCTGTTTCCCATGTGTAGTACTTTACATTTGTCAATGTTAAACTTCATTTGCCACCTCTCAGCCCATCTGCTCAACCTTTCCAGATCCTGTTGCAGCAGCATAGTGTCAGTAGTGTCCGTGACAACCCTGCCAACCTTTGTATCGTCTGCAAACTTGGACATTAAGCTTGATATACCATCATCAATATCATTTATAAATACAGAAAACAATAATGGACCCAACACTGAGCCCTGAGGGACTCCACTAATAACATTACTCCACGATGAGCAGTGTCCATTGATTACCACTCTCTGTCTTCTCCCCCTCAACCACCCCTTTATCCATAGCAGCAATTTGCCTCCAATGTCACACTGCTCCAATTTGTGTAGCAGTCTTCCATGTGCAACAGTATCAAAAGCCTTTCTAAGATCCAAGTATATAATATCAAAGTTATTCCCTGCATCCAGTTCTTTTGTGACTGCAACATAGTATCCAATCAAGTTGGTCAGGCAAGACTTCCCCTTAACAAAACCATGCTGTGTCTGAGCTATAACTGAAGTCTTGTCTAAATGATCCTGCAGTGCTTCTTTAACCAGTGCCTCCATTAATTTTCCTGGAACAGAAGTTAAGCTCACAGGTCTATAATTACTTGTCAGCCTTTGATCCTCCTTTGTGAATTGGGGTCACATTTGCACATTTCCAGTCTATGGGTACCTCCCCTGAGTCCAAGGAAGCTCTCATAATTATGGCTAAGGGTTTGCTTACTTCCTTTGCTGCCTCCTTTAATATAACTGGATAGATCCCATCCACCCCGGGTGCCTTTCTTGTGTTTATCTTCAACAGTTTCTTCTCCACTTTACACCCAGTTATTTGAAGATTCTGTAGCTTACTGCTAGAGTTGAATACACCTCTGGCATTCCCCTTGCTGAATAACTCCTCATGTGTGAATGTCGATGCAAAATATTCATTTAGTTTGTTAGCTACCTGAGCAGGATCATCAACAGTTGACCCATCAATATCAAGTGGACCAATCTGATTCATCCCCTTCCTTCTAGAGTTTACATAAGTAAAGAACTCTTTGCTGTTTTTCTTTGCATCCCTTGCCAAGGATTTCTCGTAATCTGCCTTCGCCTGCCTAACCTCCTTTGTAACTTGGTTGCATATCAACTTGTATCTATCATAGGCTTCCGTGTCATGTGTTAATTTGTAAGTATCCCATGCATTTTTCTTCTCTGCCATATGCCTCATTAGTTCATCTGACATCCATTTTGGCCTAAACCTTGAACAATATTTCTTAGTTGGTATTGTAAAGCCTAGTAGCTTCCAAGATAAGTTCTTTGAATGCTTCCCATTTTGAATTTGCTGTTGGTAACATCATCAGTTGGTCCCACTGTATAGAATTTAAATACTGTCTCAGTCCATCGTAGTCGCCTTTACGGAAGCAATAACCCTTCCCTTTACCCCTAACGGTAGTTACCTCTTTGAGTAAATCCCACTTCAGCACACTGTGATCACTGCCACCTAGTGGTTCATTTATCTGCAGATTCTTAATGCATGAAGAATCACTGCTGATAATCAAATCAAGAGTATTACTCCCTCTAGTTGCCTCCCGAACATGCTGATGTAGAAAACAATCATCCAATAAATCCACAAAAGCCCTGCTAGTGCGTGAGTAACCAGCCCCCAAATTCCAGTCAATATCTGGGAAATTAAAATCTCCCATTATAAGACACTCTGATTTACTGGCCCACTCTATTTCCCTGTACAGTTCCTTATTATACTCATCAGAGTCATTAGGCCTATAGCACACTCCTACTCTCAATTTTGATCTCCCAATGCTTATGTCACACCAAACTGACTCCACACTGCACTGTCCAGCGATCTCGACTGGCTTCACTTCCTTGGATTTTATGTGTTTCTTAACTAATAGCATAACCCCTCCCCCTTTCCTATCCTGTCTATCCTTTCTGTAGACGTTGTACTCCCCAAATTGCAGTTCTGCATCCCTTATATCTGTGTGACACCACGTCTCTGATATCCCAACAATATCTGCCTTTGATGTTTTGAGCAATACCTCAAATTCATCAAATTTATTTACTAAACTCCTAGCATTGGTGTACACACAAGTATACCTGCACCTGTTTCTATTCTTAGCTTGTTTCTATTCTTGTTTCTATTCTTGTTTCTCTTGTTTCTATTCTTGTTGTTATTCTCTTTGTTTGTTCTTTAAAGAGTGTTTCGAGTGCCGTTCGGAGCACAAGTATTTGTTGGAGAATAGGGTCTAGGACATGTTTGTCCTGTTTTTACTATCACCCCCCAGGTCTATCTGTGGGATTGCAGGATCTTGCTGCTCTTTTTGCTCTGCCTGGCTACGTGTCTCCCTGTTGTTCTTGCGTTTTGGTACTAGGGTGGCCCTCACCTTGTCAGGGCTTTCCTGCAAGTCCACCCTGGCTTGGTCGATTCCCGGTCCCATTTGGGCATCTTCAGGTGTTTTTTTCCATTTTGTCTTCTATAATTCTCGGGTTTTCCGGATAATTGGAGAAACTTCGGATTTTTATCCCAGTTATCTATCACAATTTATATGCAGGTTGTTAGAGAAATGTCTTTTCACATATTGGCAGTTCATAGGTTCATAATCTGGAGACACTGACACCTCATTCATCAAACAAGCTCTTAAGTTATAAGTGGCAGAGTCGCTGGAAATAATCAAAGGGAAGTCGAGTGTTAAAGTAATTGATATAATTCTTGCAGCGATGACATTCTGTATCTTCTGTCGGAACAAAAACGCCTGTAGTCAAGTTGAAAAGAAGAGAATTACAGTATTCCACTACGATGTTTGGGTATAATATATTTAAATATCTAACGTTTTTAAGTCTGCTTTTAAAGCGATCTCGATCTCTCTCTCTCCTTGTAGCATTATAAGACACAATATTGTTAACTGCAGGTGCATCCATTGGTGAGAAATTAGTTCCTGAAATATGTTATGCGATACTACAATGTATTTTCATGATGAAATGGCAAGTGTGGCACAGAGGACTGATTTTGATATCGTGTGAGGATTGCTCAGATACCGATTCAAATTTCTCATTATTATTATTATTGATTTTTTTTTTTTTTTAGCCATATGGTGCAAGGAAGCCTGAGGCTTATGCTGCACCGGCCAAAAAAAAAAAAAAAAAAATCCTTATAACCCTGAGAGAGAGAGAGAGAGAGAGAGAGAGAAGTAGAAAGGAATCACCAAGAAAGGGAAGAATGATGATATCCAGCTCAGGACCCTGGGTGTGCCAAGCCCATATTCACCAGATGTGAGCCTCTGGGGGTTATCCAATACTGCAACGCATAAACACGCTTTTGGTATGTAGGAGGTTCAGATGACTGAGGCATTAAAAATGATAGCTAAACAGACAATAAGAGGTATTATTCTAGTAGTTTTTGGTTTGTGACTCCTATTAATTCTTAATTAACGCCATTTATGACAAAATTTATGTTTTAGGTCATAAAAGTGATAAATGAAGCTGAGGTTCTTGTCGGAGGTCACGCCCAGATCGTTATGCAAAATTACCTTGTGGACTTGCGCCAGATCGATGAAGACATGGACATCATTTTCAAAACGCTTCTTCGAGAATGTGAGATGTGCTGATTTTTCTTTATTTACGTGGGATCCAACGGAACGTCGGTAATTATTTTTGTCAAACATTACTTTTTGGATTTCCAGGTTGATTTGTAGAGATCGAGGAGTGTTTGAATGAACGAGGAGACTGAGGTCATCAGCATATACCAAAAAAATCAGGATTTTCTGACAAGAACGGTTCAAGCGCTGCTGAAAACTGTGTTGAGATCAAAACTCCATCCTGTGGAATACATCTAGTTTATTTAAAAGTTAGCTACTCACTTTGTGTAAATCAGCTTACCTTATTGGTTAGGATTCCAGCTAAGACCAGAAGGAGGTTTCCAGTAATATTGAAATGAAACTGCATTATGTGCAGGAAGGTGTTTATTGAGAGGTTATCATATGCAGCCATTATTTCGAGAAAGAAAACATCCAATTGGCTTTTATTGTGGAATGGCTTTTGTATGTCAAAGAGAGTTTGGAGTAGGTTAGTGATGATAGATCGCTTAACTGATGGTTATGGGGATATGAAGGTTTATGGCTGAAACAATCAACTATTATTGTATGGATCACTTTTCGGGAAAGTGTCAGAAGCGAGCTCTCGATCAAGATTCATCTGTAATCCTTCAGCCATTTTTGAGATTTTGTTGGAACTGGCTTGATAATAGGATTTCCAGATTAAAAGCGTGGAGCCAGTTTTTAGAATTTCATTAAATATCTAGTGCAGGATAATAATAATAATAATAATAATAATAATAATGCAAATGCTACAATCTTTCAATATGAAAAGGGAAAATCCATCCGGACCAATCTTTGCTTTATTAGAAGTTTGTTTACCACCATTATTATTCATTCTATAGAAATGTGAATAGTTGCATGGTTGGGTCTTGTGGTTTTCTTAATATTCAAATAGTCTTCAAGTTGTCTGAAGTTTGATTCGGCCAATGCATTAAAAGTGGATCGACTCTTTGTCGTTGTTGGGTTTTAGGAGCATCGGCAACTAAGGCCATGTTGCTCCGTGTGTATTGTCTGTAAATTGCGTGCGTTCTGAGGTCGATTTTCTGTTTTGCTGGACGAAAAACCTGATTTTCCGGGAGAAAAAACCATGCTACCCTCGCCTGAGACAATTTAATTCAGTAACGTTGTGAAAAGAAAAAGACCCACAAAAAATTCCTCCCATCATTGACGGGATTCGAACTCAGGACTTTTCCACCCGGTGTGGGAAGGACGGCAATCCTACCAACTGTGTTACCCGTGAGGGCGATTGACTCGTATTACTCTTCTCCACATGCTAACAGTAAATCCGTTTATCTTCTTTCAGGCTGTTGTAAACTAATTTATAGTACACAGGCCGTTTCAGTTTTAGAAAATGTGTTATCCCTTTCTTGAAACTGATGCGGTCATGGTCGACCCCCTCTTCTTTTGCATTTTTGGAATGTTTTTTTTTTTTTTTTTTTTTTCAGGAAGGCACTTCTCAATTCAGAAAAAAACCAGTCATTAGTTCTGAGAGAAATACGTATATATAATTTTAGAAGAACCTAGGTCCGCAATTCTTGAGAGATTGGCGGAGACCCCACGAAATGTGAGTTGAAGGAACTGTAATCCATCATTTGTTTTTCTACATTTATTGCTATATACAATATTCTGTACCATATCCATTCAGAAGCTTGTTCCTTTACTTTCCAGTGGAGTTCCCCACAAAATTCTTGTGTCATGTATAGTGTGCTTAGTGTTAGGGGAAAGGTGTCTCTGGTGGTTTCCCTCATCTGCACTATATAAACTCTGTTTTGCACCGTTCGTAACCAACTGGAAGGTGCAAGACTCATGGACAACATCAGATCACCATGTAATAACCTAATAATTACCAGAACTCTAACAAGAACACCACCAATCAAGCAACTCCATAACTAAGATTTGCCATAAGTAAAGCAGACTGGGAGCTCTTCAGGAACTTCTTGACTGCAACGATAGAAAATAACCAACAGATGCTGGACCAATGGAGTGATTCTGACTCATGCCAATGCAAGGTAACAGAAATTATTACAAGTGCCAGTGCAACAGCTATAAAAAGAAAAAAACCCATTGCCTGGTTCAATTCCCTGGTGGACACCTGAGATTCAGCAACTAAGGAGAGAAGTAATTAAAAAAAAGGAAAGACTTCCAAAGAGCACGGAGGACCTGGCCAGCTGCAGAAGTTTAAGTGCTTAGGCAGTACTACAGAGATGTCAGGAATCGTTATACAGAAACTATGAAGAAAAGTAAAAAAGAGATCATGGGAGGGCTTGGTCTCCACAGCAGGAAATGCTAACCCCTGGGGGGTGGTTTACAAAGTCACCATCAACAAACTCCCCAGAGGCGAAGTTTTAACATCCACTCGGACACCACAAAGGTGTGCTCACCACACTTGGGAGCAATCAATGGAAAATATTCTTGGCGTTATTTTCAAAGACCCAGCTATACCGATCCAACAAGAACAGCACCAATTGTGCCAAGAAAACCAGAATTATGACACATCACAGCAGGAGCCCCCTTTCTCATGGGAGGAGCTCCTGGTAGCCATCGCAGAGATCAAAACCAAGAAATGTCCGGGTTTAGATCTGATCGAGCCAGAAATTGTTAAAAAGGTAGCTGAATATGCACCAAACCTTCTGCTGGATCTATTTAACTGCTGTATGGAAGCAGGAAAATACTCAACTGAATGGAAGACAGCAAATATTAAGTTAATTTTGAAGAACCCAACCAAACGGCCCGAGAATTCAGACTCATATATCGATAGATGCATTGAAACATCATTGAAACCTCCACGATAGATGCATTGAAAAACTTGCTCATTGCAGTGAGGGAATGCAGCAGGAAATACTTCCTCCTGATCTCCATCGACTTCGCTGGGGTGTTTGACTCACTCTGGCGGTCGAGTGTCCTTGGCAGACTGAGGGAGGCCAGGGTGCCAATAAATCTATTCAACACCATAAAAGATTACCTATCACAGAGAAAGGTCGAGATCAATACCCCGTACAAGAAGATAGTAAAACAGATCTACAGAGGCTGTCTGCAGGAGTCTGTGCTGGGCCCATTGCTCTGGAACATTGTCTTCGATGAGTTCTTGAGGATGGACCTGGGGGAAGTCAAATCCCAGGCTTTTGCGGACGACCTCATCCTTACAGTGGAAGCAAACTCAAGAGCTCAGCTTGAGACCCTGGCCAACCATGCCCTTCGACTGCTTCAAACCTGGGCAGCAAAGAACTTTCTCACGATATCACCTGTGAAAACCTCATCCATTCTCCTTAAAGGCTCTCTTGACCTGCGTAGACCACCCCAAATTAAAATTGATGAGAGCACGATAAAACTGGCACCACAGCTCAAATATTTAGATATTCTCCTAGACAGCAAACTATCCTTTGAGACGCACCTTAAATACATCAGAACGAAGATCAGGAATTACTCGGCCCTGGTGGCCAGAGTCTCATGAAGAGACTGGGACCTCAACAAGACAACGTTGGCACTTTATTATAAGACAGTTTTCATCCCAGCAATCTCATATGCTTCAGCCATATGGTAAGCCATATGCTTCAGCCGTGGTCTTATCGTGGTACGATAAGACCACGCTAGTAGTAAAATAGAAGACGCTGGATTCTACCCAGCGATCCATCCTCCATGCCAAACCCACGCCTGCAGTACAGTGAGTACTCCAGCCTTTCAAGAATAACAGGAACGCTCCCACTAAACCTAGATTTCTTTGACCTAGAAATCATTAGAACTGGTATGCCCTATTACCTTTCCAAAGGACTCCCAGTTAACTTCCTGAATTTTACAACTAATCCCACTAATAATAGGAAGGCAGAAAAAGTACGGCTACAGAACCACCTGCTACAGGAGTGGCAAAACAGATGGGCCGGTACCACCTAAAGGAGAGATCACCCGCAAGTTTTTTCCACAGACAAATAGAGTATACCCGAAATCACCATTATGGTTCTTCCAGGACTTCATACAACATACTTAATAACAGGGCATGGCCCCTTCAATGCAAAGCTCGCTGGCTTCAGACTCACAGACAACCCACATTGCACTTGTGGAGAAATAGAAGACTGGAACCATGTTATGTTTGACTGTCCCTTCTACGAAGACATAAGATGTATTCTAATTACAAAAGTGAGATATCGTCCAAGAGGACAAGAATTTCTCCTCCTTGAAATGGAAGAAGATTATAAAGCATTGTCACGATTCGCCCGGGACCTCTTCGCGAGATGAAGGGTGCAAATTGCCATACACTGAGGAAAAGCCACTCGACCATGACAATGCAAAGACAAAACATATCAACAACCAGCATTTCTCCTCTTTAAACGAAAAGATTAAAACCGAAAAACTTAATGACAGACTGCAAGCGCAACCTCAACAACCTGAACTGCAAGTACGGGACTTGTCCCAGGAATGACCTACAACCCTAGAAGTTTGGTTTGGTTTGGTTTTTAATGGCGCATTGGCAGCTAAGACCATAATGCGCCAAGTCAGCCCCTAGAAGTTGACATCTCTTTAGAAGTAGTAGAACTTAAATAGAAGACCTACCATGGATTTGACCTCATTGCAGCCCTGCTGCCAATGCCACAGGAGATCCTATACCTGTGCTTTCTTGCACGGTACTTTCTTTCCACTTCCCTGGAGAGGGGAAGAGATGGTTTCACTGTCTCTTCCCCTCCTTTTCCTCCTGGTGGGACATGGACCTGCCCCACTGACCACAGGGGTCACCTACTCTATCGACCCCTTACTTACTATTTCCTCCCCCCAGCCTTCAATCTCTCCCCTACTCTGTTCACTTTCACAGCATAACTCCACACAGTCTAAATTTAAATTTAAAACTTTGACCTGGGGTCGCCTTCTCTATTGGCTCCATATTTCTGACTTTCCTCCTGTCTTCAGTCTCCCCCCCCCACTCTGCCTAAACACAAGCAAACGCCCCATACAATGTCAAAATTATACAAAATTGTCAAAATTCCAACTGCATACGAAAACCCTTTCGGCCTAACCTTTCAGTGTCTACTTCTCGATACTATTAAATTATTATTATTATTTTTATTTTTTTTTTTATACAGGTCCTTGCTACTGAAATCTCAGGAAATTAGGTGGCAGGACCTGCCAGAGTGAAAACCTAAAATTGCTGGTTACCTGCTCTGCCTCCATGAGACATAGTGTATACAATGTTGGGCCCAGCAGGGGTCTAGCGGCTAAATGGCCAGAAGAACGACGATACACAACAGTACACTTACAAAATCCATACACTTTTAAATCTCTGGCCTTCCCAGTGAGCTGGTACACCTACAATGAAAGCAACATGGAGATGGGGGAAACCCCTGGTGCCGTTACACACAAACACACTATACACTATGAATATAGAGACAAACAGTATTGTTGTGATAGCCAGAAAAAGTCTTATGAGAAATATTGTGTTGGGTTCTGTTTTCTGTTCTGGCTTTTGGCCGTAGGGCCCCTGGTGGAACCCCATGTTGCCCATAGACACCACTAGGAGGTAGCCAGGCTGCCCATAATTCTCTGGTGAAATCTTGTGTCAACCTACATCTCTTAGGAGACCGTGTGCACCCTGCCATATTACATTCCAACCCCCCACAGAAATGGGATATTCCGGCAGTGTTCTAACAAAAATGAAAATAAATATATATTTTGGCATTATCTGTGGAAACTGCAGAATAGTATATGTGGCCTCCCCCTTCTCACTTAATGTTCTTAAAAACAGCACTAAGTGCATCTGCTTTAAGTGAGGAAATTTATCCATGGGAAATAATTTTAATTTGTTGGCATGACCAGTGTTTCTGGCTGATTTTAAGGTGCCATTTGATATAACAATATCAAATGTAGCAGAAACACTTAACCTTTAAATATAACCTTATACGTAAATTATGCAATAAAACATAAATACAGTATATGTTCAAGAAAATGCAAGAAAACTTACCTTAAAAGTATTGAGCCCTATATATATATATATATATATATACTGTATTTGCATTATTTACAATATGGTATTGTTGTGCTTATGGTACTGTTAATTTTTAGATTGCTTAAAACCACTCTCCCACATCCAGTCTTTTTAGAATGCTCAATTTAGTTCCCGTGACAAGTTTTTCTGAAAGCTGTTTGCTAACTTCATATTATTAGCATTAGTTAACACACTTGATCCCTTTCAAAAAAAAAAAGAGAAGTTTGAAACTACAGTAAGCTAAAATCGATCATACATGTACAAAATGCACATAAACCAGCACTGAATGGAAAGCAAAACTGAATTGCTGAGTGGTGGCTAAACGCAACTTCCTGTCAAAGGAAATGACAGTTCCTAAAGAAAAATTTTATAAACAGTACTTTAGTAAACTTTAGGTAATTAGAACTCCCTTGTAAGCATTCCCTTTCCCTATCACTGGTCATTTCCAGGGGAATTGACACAACTCTGAGGGAAGGCAGGGCCAACTTAAGGAGTAAGCCAACAAAGCAGGAGGATATATAAAGGGCATATTTTTGTAATTTCCAAGAAATAGAGCATGTGACTAGCATTTTACATCTGTGGACACAGGAAGCTTATATCAATATAAAGAGCTACAGAAAATTATTATAAATATATAAATTACTCATGGATGCATCTCAAAATTTCTCCTTGTTATAAATTGGAATTTTGTAACATTTCCAGTTTGGCCAGCAGTTCAGCCACTTTCTTGTTAATTACAATATGCTGTACAAAGCTACAGAAAATTAACATGGAGATGTAAATTACTCATGTATATGAACAATGACCTTTGGGACAATAATCAGATGGCTTTCAAATTTTCTCCCCGTCTTAAATTCAGTTTGACAGCCAAACTGAAAATCCTTTGCAGCATTTTCAGTTTGGCTGCCAATTCAGCTGTTTTCTTGTTAATTACAGTATTAATTAAAAGTCAATTTAAAGAACTCACCTTTAAAGACAAACACTATGAATTGCAGTTGACTGGAAAATCAGATTAAAGGTTACTAAAAAAGTTTTTTTTTTTTTTTTTTTCCCCAACAGGGCCTCCCAGGCATCCAAACACTTGCTAAAGGGTAACAACACCTTCCAAGTCATTTCTGGGGGGGAAATGACACAACTCTGAGGGGAAGGCAGGGCCAACTTAAGGAGTGAGCGAATGTGGTATCAGCTCAGGGGATGAAAAATGGAAAGAGCAACAGAAAAAAAAAATAAATAAACAAAATATCACTATCAATCAGCAAAAACAAGTGAACAGTTTAAAAAAAAGAAATTAAATGCAGAAAATTAGAAAGTGAATTTTTTGACCCTTAAAAATCTATTAAAGCAAATTTATCTGCTAGCTGATTGGTATAACATTTTGAGCCAAATAAATGTTACAAGCAAAGTCCTGTAAGAGAGATGAATTTGAAAATATCATAGGCTGTCTCCCTCTTTTCAAAACCAGTCAAATACCTTAAAAACTGTGGAACAGATGATAAATTTAATTGCCTTCTAGATGATGAAAAACAATTTGGCAATTAAATTGAACCTGAATTTGAGCAACAAGAATTCTCCCTGAAAAAGAATGTTTGATAATGAACAGGAATACAAAGTTGGAATGATAGAGAAGGTAGTTCTAGAATCCACTTTTGCAGCAGTCTGATAATGCATTCTAGTTGTTGAAAGACAGTTTGATCAATAAAGCCTTTTGATTAATTCCAACTTCTATACAATTTGAATCATGACACAGAAATGAGGATTGATGGGCTATGTAGGAATTCTGTGGATTTAGAAATTCTTTTTACAGATGGTGAACAGAGAGACATCTCTGGCACCAGTTAATATGTAGAATTAAAGTATTGGTGAAGCCATTTGATGACAGCTGTTCTCCACTTCATCTTTGAAAGCTTTCATTCCGCTACTGTACTTTGAAAGCTTTCAAAGATGAAGTTAATCATAAATTATCTCCATTCCACAATGACACAAGATTTGTTGGATGGTTTGGCAACCTTATCAATATGCCATTGCCAAGGATTTAGACCTGGATGAAATAATTCAAAGATTTGTTAAAGGCAGGGAAAAGTTAATCTTTGAAAGTGAAATTTTAACAAGTATTTAATAATTAATACTACTTGTTCATTAAAGTTGTACTTGTCTATTATCTTCCTGATAGTATAAGTTAGAAGTAAGTGTAACATAATCTAACTAATGTATATTTATTTATATTTATCTTTTGTATTTCATACATAAGTTTAATGGTGATGAAGGTTGCACAACTACAGTGGTCATGTTGTAGTTATTGGTAGGTGAATAATGAACAAGTACCATTAAATTAATAAATTATATTTTTTATTTTAAGATTTTAATAAAATCAATAGAATGAAATAAAATTATATATAAGTTTTCAGCTTATATAAATGGGAGGGGAGCACCAAAGCAAAGTTGTCTCTGGGCACCACAATCCTTTGAGCCAGAGTGCTATAGCAAACAAGCACTCAGTGAACCATGCTATAGTGGGGGGAAAACTGCATTGTAATGGGAAAACTTTCCACTACTCTTCTTGGCAATATTGAATGAATTACAGCATTGTAATCGAAATGCAAGAGCAAAATTTCTTATCTTGGGTTGAGCTTCACTCTAAACTGGCCCCTTTCCAATGTTTATGAATTTAGGCTTACTTATAGTTCCTTCATAACAAAAGAAACCGTAAACATATATTAGGTACAGTATTTCAACAAGTTGCTTCAGTGATCATAAAAAATAATAATAATAAAAATAGGCTTCATATAGTGTTT
Organism: Mastigoproctus giganteus; assembly: GCF_048544385.1. NCBI lineage: Eukaryota > Metazoa > Arthropoda > Arachnida > Uropygi > Thelyphonidae > Mastigoproctus > Mastigoproctus giganteus. Next base: position 40,183,034 of record NC_143587.1, on the reverse strand, counting down.
TGATTTTTATACTTGATTATCAAATATTGTATCAATGAACAAATACAAAACCAATCATCTCATTAGCTCCAAGTTTTAAATTTTCTTTATTGTCGAAATATTTATGGCAGATGATGCAAGAAAGCGGTTTATATAACATCAGTCAGAAGAAAAAAAATTTACTCGCCTATTCCATCCATCCCTCTAATAACTTGTCTAATTCTTTCCGAAATTTATTTAAATTGCTTATCTCCACAATTCCAGATGGAAGTTTTTTTCAACAATCAGTCACTCTCTGGCTGAAAGTAAATTTTTGCATTCTAAAGATACCACAGAGTAGTATCTTTGGAATCAAAAATCTTACCAACCACTCTTTGTTAAATGATTATTATTTCTCTTCTATTATTTCTCCCTGATTGGGAGTTCCACCTAGTGACAGGTATTGCTACAAGTACACAGGGTGGTTATTGTTATGTCTGGTGTTACTGTCAATCGAAGAACTCTCTGACTATCCTACAGGTGTTCAGGATTGCGACTTTCTGGAGTTCCTTGTAGGTGTTCGCTGGGAGACCTATTGCTGCTAGGCTGTTGAAATGTTATGTAGGGTCTTTGGCACCATACCTGTGGTTGACATGATGATCGGGATAGTCGTTACTTCTTGCATATGCCACATCTCTTTGATCTCCTGTCTTAGGTTCGTGTACTTTCTGATTTTTTCCCCGTGGATTTTCTACAGGTTGCCAGTGTTGGGTACTGCTATGTCAATCAGATAGGTAACCTTTTCCTTCCTGTCCACAAGGATTATGTACAGTCTGTTGTGCGGGATTGTCCTATCTGTTATTATGGCATGGTCACAGTACAGCTTGTGGGTTGGGGTCTCTAGTACTGCCTGGGGTTCGTACTTGTAGTATGGTACACTTTCTTCGATCAACTGTTATTTCCTTGCTAGCTTCTGATGTATTGTCCTGGCTACCTGGTCATGTCTATGAGTGTACACAGTCTGGGTGATCACCTTACATCCTGTGGTGATATGTTGGATCGTTTCTGAGGCCAGGTGGCATCGTCGACATGTGTCATCGGACACTCTGGGCTCCTTGGCAGTGTATTTTCTATAGTTTCTGGTGTTGATTACCTGGTCTTGGATGGCGAGCATTAATCCTTCAATCTTGGGGAAGAGCGTACCTCTCGTGAGCCATGCATTGGAAGCAATTTTATCTATGTGATCTTGATGGAGATCATTGTAGTGTCTGCCATGGAGTGTCTTCTCTGCCCATTTTTCTAGCTTCGTTTGTACCTCCTGGTTGGGGGGGGGACTCCACGCTTAGGTTGAGTGGGATATACTGCTTGTCTGTCTTCCTTATGTCCTGCTGGAGTGCTGCTGTGTGTTTCTAGAAGTAATCCTTCAGGTTAGCAATCGCTGTCTTCTATTGCTCAATGAGGTCTATCAGATCCCTTCCTCCTTCTTCCCGGGCAATTGTCAATCTCTCCATGGCGGATTTCAGGTGGTGTTGGCGGCTCTTGGTCATCATTGTCCTTGTCTTTCTCATGATATCCTCCAGCTCGGTGTTAGTTCAATCTATGACCCCGAAGGAGTATGTTAGCACTGGGACTGCATAGATGTTTATGGCTTTAATTGTGTTCCCTCTGTTCAGCTTTGCTTTCAGCAGGCTTCTGAGTCTCTAATGGTATTTTTCGGTCAGGCAAGCCTTAATTTCCTTGTGCTGTAACTGCTGAGCCTGCATCATCTACAAGTATTTGTAGGCCTTTCCTTCTACCATTGCTTCAATCTCTTTATCAGGCTGCAGCTGGTTATTTTGGTTGACTAATTTTCCCTGGTGAAATCCGTGGGTCTTGCATTCGTCTAGACCAAATTCCATCCTAATATCATTGCTGAATTCTTTGGTGATTTGGAGTAGTTGCTGGAGCTGCTCCTCAGTTCCCGCGTAGAGCTTGATGTCATCCATGTAAATCAGGTGGGTGAGGGTGTACAGGTTCTTCCTTCCTTCCTTCCTTCTTTGAGGTTATATCCGTACTTGCTACTGCTGAGCATGGTGGATAGCGGGTTAAGTGCTAGACAGAACCACAATGGGCTCGGGCATCTCTCTGAAAGGTTCCTCTCCTGATGGGGAATGGCCTGGTTGTGATTTTTTCGACCTTAATGGTGGTACTCCATTTCGCCATCATTTCTCCTAGGAAGTTTGTCACTATCAGATTGACTTTGTAGATGTTCAGTGCCTCTATTAGCCAGCTATGAGGCACGGAGTCGAAGGCCTTGTGGTAATTGATGTAGGCTGTATACATGTTGCGACGCTTCTTGTAGGCTTGCTCCATAACTGCGGCATCTATGGTTAATTGCTCCTTGCATCCTTTCTGCTGCTTGGACATTATGTTCTGGCTCTCCAAGTGGTCTGATATCTTCCTGGTTATGCTCGTCACCACCAAATACGGAAGATGCGGAAAGGTCAGGGAATGACCACCGCATATCCCGGAGCAATATGGTCTTAGTTCCTAATGCTCCTAAAAACAAAAAAAAAACAACAAAACAACATCTTCCTTGTTATGCAGCTGGTCAAGATCTTGTACCTGTACCAACCCCTGGCTTGTAGCTGTGAAGGGAGTTGTATACAGCAATGTGCTTTCTGTATATAATAAAGAGTTCTTCTTCTACATCATTGGGAGGCAGGTGATTGGCCTATATTTCATCGGGTTTCTTGTATCTTCTTCTTTAGGCTTCAGATATGTGATTTCTTGAGAGTGAGAAACTTTGGGATTGTCTCTGGGTGCCTTATCATACAGGTGAACTTCTCTGCCCGGGGGGGGGGGGGGGGGGGGGGGCGTGTGCGCGTGCTTCTTGTACCAGTAGTTGTGGACGTTATCTATTCCTGGAGTTCGCCAGTTGTGAGAGTTCTTGATCGTCTGTTTTACTTATTCTTCCCGAATTTCCCACCCTCTCTTTTCTTGTACGTCCTTGGTTTTCTTGCGTTCTAGTTCTATCCAGGTGGCTCAGCTGTTATGTCTTACTTCCGTGCTCCATATGTTTCCTCAGAACTCCTCAATTGTCTTCTTCTCAGGTGATCCATTCCCTAATTTCCCATTTTCTCCGAGATTCCTCTAGAAGCCTCTTTGGTCCTCATCGATGATTCAGTTGTTTATTTTCCTCTGGGAGCTCTCTTTATATCAGCATAGTCTCTTGCTAAGTGCAAGGAGGTTCTGCTTCAATGTATCCAAGTACTCTCCTATTCTCTGATTTTTTTTCTCATGTTTGCTGTGGATGCTGTCTCACTTGAGGATGCTCTTCACTTTTCCAATTAATTTCTTACTCCTATTGCCCCGTTGGTGCTGTGTCAATTGGCCTATCTTGTCTCTTAATTCTTCTATCTTCTGCTGAAGTCTTCTTTCCCAAGTTGGTGGTTCCTTCTGTTTTCGGTTCTTCTGCTGCTGGTCTCTCACTTCTCTTCCATTAATCCTCGTGGCTGCTACCACAGCACAATATATGGCTGTGTGGATGGTCTCCAGTGTTGCACCATTAATGTCGAGGTAATGCGGTATTATGCGCCAGTTGAGGTGGTCTGTAACTCTCCACAAGGTTCTATTCAGCCTCTGCTTCAGTATCACGTGAGTCTTTGTGGGGTCCATTCCTTCGAATTCTGTTTGGGCCTTCTTCCACTCATTCTATATTCTGGATATCATGACCTCATCTCTTTCCACTTCAGTTGCTGTGGGTTGTATTTCTTCTTGTCTTTCCTCCTCTGGTTCTGTATTCTTTATCCTTTGTAGTTGATCACTCATGTCCTGCATGATTTTTTCCAAGATGGCGGGAGCTATTAGGTTCTTCGTGATGATGGTCCTTCTCTGGCCTGCTATTCGCTGTTCAGTGACCTAAATATCCGAGAGTCATTCCAACCACTTGGTATGTAGTCTCACCCTGTAAGTTGTCATATCAGTCTCCAGCTTCGTTATTTCGTAGCATGCTCGCATGATGTATGTATTCATTTCAATGCTCCACTTCATGCATTTGCATTTTCTCCCTTCCTGGGTGGTCACTAGTGCAGTTGCGTAGGAAGCACTTCCAGTTGGTGGGGCTGGATGATCTTGCTCTTCTCTTGTGGTAGCCATATGGGAGACTGTGCCACTCGCTCCACTGTCTTTCTCGGGAGACCCTCTCTGATTTTTTGAACCGACCCCTCTGCCTAAGGCCCGAAAGCAAGTGACTTTATCCTGCGCCACACTCAATGCAGTACAATTAATATTTCTCTGCAACATCATCCATCTATGGAGGTGGACCTGTTTAGCTTCGGCTTATGTCCAGTGGTAGTTCTCAGAAGTGATGCCAAATTGCACCGCAATCTGCCTTAGCCGCCACTGTGACCTTGGGGTAGGTAGGTCCATTGGAACAACTTTCACGATGGTTATTTATTTATTAATTTTTATTACTATTAATTTATTTATTATTATTATTCTAATTTATTACTATTTTTATACCAGTCTTCCAGCTTGATGGAGCCGCATTCGCTTCCGCCAAGGCGGTATTCGAACCTGGGTCCATCAGGCTGGTAGTCCAGTTTCGTAACCACTGGGCCATCGTGCCCCTCATTATTATTATTATTATTAGCCATATGGTGCAAGGAAACCTGAGGCTTATGCTACACCAGCTAAAAAATTCCTGAGTTAACCAGAGAGAGAGAGAGAGAAGTAGAAAGGAATCACCAAGAAAGAGAAGAATGATGATATCCAGCTCCAGCTCCAGGACCCTGGGTGTGCCAACCCCATACTCACCAGATGTGAGCCCCTGGGGTAAAATACCATCAGACTGAGGCATTTACATCATCAGGTCACATGCAAATGAAAAGCATGGTTTGGTGGATGCCATCCTCTATTTCTGAAGTCTGCTAAATCAAGGGTTTACTGTTTTGTACATTTTTATTTTGAAAATAGTTTTCAACCTAAATGAACTTTTTTTCTTTGATTCAGAAGTGCATCAGAATCTTTAGCCTCTCCCCCCTCCTAAAAAATGACTGAATCAAAATAGGAAAAAAAAAAGAATAATTTTCTCTAGGGCAAAGCAGCAGAAGCTCTGATCTAACCACCCTTTTATCAAAGAAAAATCCTGGGTGCACACCTGCTTTGATTTGTTTCTTTTTTACTAACAAATGTCTTAAATAATAGAATGTTCCAAATAAAATGCATTAAACTTACATTTTTAATAATATATTAATCACATCACATATAATTGATGGTTAAAATTTTTGTAAATTTTTGTCTAATGCAGTTGGAATTACTCACATTACTTTTACTAAAATAATTGTAATTAATTTTTAAATAATTCTTAGATACAAATTTGATCAAATGAACTGAATGGTTGTCCAAAGACAATACATCATACTCTTGATTGTTTTATGAAGGAAAAATGCCTTCATCTAGAAATGGCTCTAAAACTTAGTTTATTATGTTTACCAAAATAAATTTAATTTTTCTGTACATTCCTTTTCAACATTCTAGGTAAATTTTATTATTTCAACATTGTAGCCAAGTGGTCAACTGTGATGGTACAGTAATATATGTGCTTTGAGTGACTCTTGGGACTATTAAATATGATAATATTCTTATGTTTCTGTATCTTGTTGAACTCCTCTGGCGTTGTGAGTGGTTGTCCCAGAGTATAAAGAGAAAATTTATTATTTAGAGCTACTGAAAGGAACAATACACTTCTGCAACATATTTTGATGATAGGTTAAATAGATTTGATCCCCCTTTTTTTTTTCTTCTTTTTTTTTACAATTAATGATTTTATTCTAGAGTTTGGAAGCTGTAGACAAACTAGTTGGTCCCGAGTGCCAAGCATTAGTGTCCAAGTGATTTTTCTTGAACAATATATAGAGTGATTTCCCAGTGATTTTTTTCTGTTTAATTTCTAGTGCTTTTCAAATTCTCAGTTTATTATAAGTGGTTCTGTACTTTACAGATTTTGAGAAAGAACCCAGAAAGGAAAATCACCTTTCTTTTTCCTAGTATATATATATATATATTAATTTTTCACTAACAAACTAATTTCTCCAGCCACTTGGTCACTAGGTGACACCCTTCTGCCTTCACGTGGTGGGGCAAGTAACCTGGGGGAAAAGCTATCCTCTGGGGCAAAAAGGAACAACCATGGATATAAATGACTATCCACCTCTAGAGCCTTCAAGCTCAAGGCCAGTAACATCCAATGATAATGAGTTGAATCAACCCAAAAGACTTCGAAGAGAAGCACAGTGTCCTACCTAATTTTCTGGTGATACACTCTCTGTCTACTCAGCCTGTGGGAAAGTTATCACCATTTATGATCCAAAAATACTTGGAATCAATTGCGGGATCACCAAAAATGGTGAAGAGACTTCAATCCGGAGACCTCCTTGTTGAAACAGCCACCTCAAACCATTCTGAGTGGCTATTAAAGACAACTACATTTGGTGGGATGCCGGTATCTGTTACTCCCCACAGTACCTTAAATTCATTGAAAGGTGTCATCATTGAGTAGCACCTACTTGCAGTATCTGAGGAGAAATTAGCCCAAGAATTTAGTAATCAGAAGGTAGTCAATGCAAAGTGCATAATGATTAAGAAAGATGGAAATCTCATCCCTGACATAGGCAATATCAGACGTCCCAACTTGATCCATCATTTTAGCCTTCAGCACTCCTGATTTGAAATCCTCTCTAAAAGCTGGCTATTTAAACTGCCAAATTCGGCTGTACATCCTGAATCCTCTTCACTGTTTTAAATGCCAGAAATATGGCCACTCCCAGCAGGCATGCAGAGGTAATGCAATATGTCCTATATGCGGATCAAAGGATCATACATAAGCAGATTGTTCAGCCACAACTCCAGTTTGTTCCAACTGCAAAAGAAGCCATCCTACCTTTTCTAAATCATGCAATATGTGGAAAACTGGAAAGAAAATTCAAAAGTACAAAATTGAACATCAAGTGACATATCCTGAGGCATGCAGAAAAATTTTGTTGACCATGCCTAGTCTGTCTTACGCGTCTCGCACCTGAAACCATCTTTCAACTGCAGTTCAAACTGATGTGTTTGCCAGAGAGGTGTTTGGTGGTATCAATACCACCAAACACCTCTCTTTGGCAAACTGGGTTAAAGCAACCTTATTAGCCTCCACAAAAGATTCTCCTAAAACTAAAACCAGTGAAGCAGCTAACACTCCAATTAGTATCCCAACTGATACTCTAATCACATCACATGACAGCAAAAATTCAGAAACTACCAAAGAGAGTAAGAAAATTAATTGCCAACCAACAGTATGGAAGTGGATACACTCTGATCATGAGGAACCTATGTTAGAGCTTCATGCAAATGACACTATGGATACTGGATGCTCCTCCTTCCCAAAAAAAGAACAGAAAAAATGCCCAGCTCACAAAAAGCAGCCTGATGAATCTTCCTCAGCCAAGCCTAAATAATGCATAACATCACACAATGGAACTGCAGAGGACTAAGCAGTCATTCCGATGACTTAAGGGATTTATTAGCTCAATTCAATCCCATAGGTGTATGCCTCCGGGAGACATTCTTGTCATCCAAATTTTGCCAAAATTTTCAAATTATACGATCTACAGACAAGATAGGAACTTGGAGTCTTCAGCACATAGAGGAGTAGCCATCTTTGTTAATTCTAATGTACCATCCAGACCAGTCCAATTAATAACCACTCTATAATAACCACATGTATCCTACCACCAGTAACTTAATTGCTTATAAGAGACTTAAAGCAAAAGCAAGACAAATGAGATGTAAATCAAAATGTGACTCATGTATTGCTTTTGCCTCAACCATAACAAGAGACATACGACTCATCTGGAGAACAATACAGGCCCTAAATGGCAAATTTGTTTGGCTGCCATCTCCAATACTTCATTGGAAAGGGAAAGACTTATCAATCCCTGAAGAAGTTGCTAATGCACTAGCAGAATCATTCTCCACAATCTCTGCTTCTGCTTCATGTGCATCCTCTTTCCAAAACATTAAAGCAGGTAGAGAATGGCGTAAAATCAACTTCTTCATGTGCCACTCCTTCCCATACAACTAACCCTTTACGTTAGCAGAACTCAAAGAATCATTAAATAGATCATCCAATAGTGCCACAGGCCTGGATGTTATTCATTATATTATGCTGAAACATTTACCTGAATAGGACTTGCATACCTTGTTGATCTTCTGTGAAAATACCTATCTTTCTTTCTGGTGCCATTCTTTCATTATTGCCATACCAAAACCAGGAAAAGATCCTTCCCTGGTTCAAAATTATAGGCTCATATCTCTCACAAGTTGTTTGGGTAAAATTTTTGAAAGGATGGTCCACACAAGACTCACTTATATCATGGAGTTACAGAATCTGCTGCCAGATCATCAGTACAGCTTTTTAAAAAACAGATCAATGTTAGATGTGCTCATCAAAGCCGAATCTCACATCCACAATGCTTTTGTCAGGAAACAACATCTAGTTACGGTCAGCTTAGACCTTTAAAAGGCATCTGACACTAGCTGGAGTCATGCTATTCTTATGGATATTTGCCATCTGGGACTTAAGGGCCATTTGCCTGAAATAATTCAAAATTTCCTGCTATTGCGTTCTTTTCAGGTCCGATATAAAAACATACTCTCTGCTTCTCACATTCAGGAAGAAGGAGTCCTTCAGGGATTGATACTTAGTCCAACACTATTTGCAATCCGAGTTAGAAGCATGATAGAAGATATTCCAAAAATTGTTGAAACATATATGTATGCAGACGACCTTACCATTTCCTGTCAGTCTCAAAGTATCAATACCACCAAAACAGCAGCTCCAACTTGCCATAAACGAAATACAATCTTGGACTTTTCAGAATGGTTATTGACTATCAGAAAAGAAATGTTCAATATTAAGAGTTCACTTATGTGTCTGTTTCTCAAGATGTACACTTTTTCCAGTGGGGGAAAAATATTTTACCACCCTGAGATATCAGACAGTTACACTCGGCTCATGCTACTATGAACAACCATGCCTGATGAATCATCTGTATAAAATTTATACAGATGGTTCCAAAACTGACAAAATGGCAAGTGCTGCTACAGTTTTTCCTTCATGTATGACTTCAGCCAGCTTCCAGTGTCTTCACAGCTGAATTATATGCCATTAAGTTGGCACTTAGTAAGATTATTGAGCTTTTCATCCCGCCTGCCATAATTAACACTGACTTCCTCAGTGCTGTCTCTGCCATAAGGAAGCATTTCTCATATTCTCATCCTATCTTGAAACATATTCATTCCCAGCTATTCTCCTGAGTGCAGTCAGTCACTCCAATCAATCAATCAGCTTTTGCTGGATACCTGGCATTCTGACATTCCTGGAAATGAAAGTAGTGCTGACTTTGCTGCTAAACATCCTCAACCCGCTCTCTCACAACATCCTCAGGTTCCTTACACTGACTATAAGTCTGTCAAAAAGCCGTGAATTAGGGTTGAATTTGAAAGTGTCTGCAATTCTGCCCAGACACGATAAGAGGGAGCATATGATGACAGCCTTGTCGATCAATTCGGCCCTGGAAAGATTGTGCAAGGCTCAAGGGGTAGAATTTTTTTCAGCCTAGTATGTACTTGTTAACAGGAGAGATTGCTTCTACAGGGATGGGATACACTTAAATAGAAAGGGTGCAAGAATATTTACTGATGCTATCGAGTCAGTGTAAGGTGGGTCGGAAAACTTCTTGCTTGGGGGGGTACAAGGACTAATAGATTAACAGTAGCCACTGGCAGAGGTGAAAGTGATTCTTGCACTGCTTCTATTGGAATGAGCAGCAGCCTACAAAACAAGACGCAGAGTATTTCAGAGACTGCTGGGAGTCATTGCAGTACAAGTGAAACATGGGTTGTGTTAGGGTAGCTAAGAATAGGAACAGGTGCATATATACTTGCATGTACACCAATGCTAGGAGTTTGGTAAATAAATTTGATGAATTTGAGGTATTGCTCAAAACATCAAAGGCAGATATTGTTGGGATATCAGAGACGTGGTGTCACACAGATATAAGGAATGCAGAACTGCAGTTTGGGAGTGCAATGTGTACAGGAAGAATAGGCAAGATAGGAAGGGAGGAGGAGTTATGCTATTAGTTAAGAAACACATAAAATCCAAGGAAGTGAAGCCAGTCGACATCGCTGGACAGTGCAGTGTCGAGTCAGTTTGGTGTGACATAAGCAGCATTGGGAGATCAAAATTGAGAGTAAAAGTGTGTTATAGGCCTATTGACTCTGATGAGTATAATAAAAAAACTGTACAGGGAAAAAGAGTGGGCCAGTAAATCAGAGTCTTATAATGGGGGATTTTAATTTCCCAGATATTGACTGGAATTTGTGGTTTGGTCACTCACACACTAGCAAGGCTTTTGTGGATTTATTGGATGATTGTTTTCTACGTCACCATGTTTGGGAGTAATACCCTTGATCTGATTATCAGTAGTGATTCTTCATGCATTAAGAATCTGCAGATAAAGGAACCACTAGGTGGCAGTGATCACAGTGTGCTGAAGTGGGATTTACTCAAAGAGGTAACTACCATTAGGGGTAAAGGGAAGGGTTATTGCTTCCGTAAAGGCGACTACGATGGACTGAGACAGTATTTAAATTCTATACAGTGGGACCAACTGATGATGTTACCAACAGCAAATTCAAAATGGGAAGCATTCAAAGAATTTATCTTGGAAGCTACTAGGCTTTACATACCAACCAAAAAATATTGTTCAAGGTTTAGGCCTAAATGGATGTCAGATGAACTAATGAGACATATGACAGAGAAGAAAAATTCATGGGATACATATAAATTAATGGGTGACATTGAAGCCTATGATAGATATAACCTGGTCTGTAACCAACTCACAAAGGAGATTAGGCAGGCAAAGGCAGATTATGAGATATCTTTGGCAAAGGAAGCAAAGAAAAACAGCAAAGAGTTCTTATGTAAACTCTAGAAGGAAAGGGATGAATCAGATTGGTCCACTGTATATCGATGGTTCAACTGTTGATGATCCTGCTCAGGTGGCTAACAAACTAAATGAGTATTTTGCATCTACATTCACACATGAGGAGTTATTCAGGGAGGGGAATGCCAGAGGTGAGTTAAACTCTGGCAGTGAGCTAGATGATTTTGTAATAACTGAGAGGAAAGTGGAGGAGAAATTGTTGAAGATAAACATAAAAACGGCACCCAACATGGATGGGATCTATACAGTTATATTAAAGGAGGCAGCAAAGGAAGTAAGCAAACCCTTAGCCATAATTATGAGAGCTTCCTTGGACTCGGAGGAGGTATCCATAGACTGGAGATGTGCAAATGTGACCCCAATTCACAAAGGAAGATCAAAGGGCAACAAAAATAATTATAGACCTGCTAGTTTAATTTCTGTTCCAGGAAAATTAATGGAAGCACTGCAGGATCATCTAGACAAGACTTCAGTTATAGCTCGGACACAGCATGGTTTTGTTAAGGGAAAGTCTTGCCTGACCAAATTGATTGGATACTAGGATGTAGTCACAAAGGAACTGTATGCAGGGAAAAACTTTGCTATCATATATTTGGATCTTAGAAAAGCTTTTGATACTATTGCACATGGAAGACTGCTGAACAAATTGGAGCAGTGTGGCATTGGAGGAAAATTGCTGCAATGGATAAAGGGATGGTTGAGTGGGAGAAGACAGAGAGTGGTAATCAATGGACACTGCTCATCGTGGACTAATATTATTAGTGGAGTCTCTCAGGGTTCAGTGTTGGGTCCATTGTTGTTTTCTGAATTTATAAATGATATTGATGATGGTATATCAAGCTTAATGTCCAAGTTTGCAGACGATACAAAGGTTGGCAGGGTTGTTAAGGACACTAATGACAGTACGCTGCTGCAACAGGTTCTAGAAAAGTTGAGCAGATGTACTGAGACATGGTAAATGAAGTTTAACATTGACAAATGTAAAGTACTATATATGGGAAACAGTAACCCCAGAGTGACGTATCAACTCTGTAGTACTACACTAACAGTGGTAGAAAACAAAAAGGACCTGGTGGTAATTGTGCAGGCAGATATGAAGTTTTCCGAGCAGTGCAGATGGTCTGCAAGAGTAGCTCATAGTGTCTTTTCAATGATATACAGGAAATTTTTCTAGCAGGGATAAGGAGGTGATTATCCCTTTGTATAAGGCAATGGTCAGGCCACACATTAAGTACTGTATACAGGTCTGGAGGCCTCATTTTAAGAAGGATGTAGAACTGTTGAAATGAGTACGGAGAAGGGCAACAAGATTAGTGAATGGAACAAAGGTTTCTCTTACAACGACAGGCTTAAGTTTTGCAAATTACACTGTCTGGAGACTAGGCACCTGCGAGGTGATCTGATTGAGGTGTATAAAGCCTTGAATGGTTTGAGCATGCTCAATGCTGATGGAATTCTTCCTCTTGCTCAGAATAATCACCTGAGAGGGCATAAATTCAAATTGAGGAAAGTCAGATGTAGGATAGATGTGCGGAAGTTTGCCTTTAGCCAGCGGGCAGTTGGTTGGTGGAACAGACTTCCATCCTTTGTTGTGGAAGTTGATAGCCTAAATAAATTTAAGGCTCAGCTGGACAGGTATTTGGAGTGAACGGAGGGGTGAAATGGGAGGTGTTTTTTTTTTTTTTTTTGCTGATGCTGTATAAGCTTGCTTTCTTGCATCAAATGCCTCTACTAATGCTAATGTGTAAAGTGTGCTATGATAAATTGACACAGATCTGGAAAGGTAACATCAACAATAAACTTTACCAGCTAAAAGAAGATCCAAAGCTGTGGCTCTCTAGCTTCCGAGGAAACAGACGAAAGGAAGTGGTATTGGTAAGACTCAGAATTGGACATACTCATCATACCTGTCTCTTCTTGCTACTCAGAGAAAACTCACCTCAGTGCTTATCCTGTCATACACAACTTACAGTCTGTCATTTTCTGGTTGAGTGTCCCTTACTTTCAACCATTCGATTAAGCACTTTCCGGTCACTCTTAACATTGAACATCTCATATGATTTATCTCATATCTTAGGAAATGAAGCCAATATACAAGAACTTTTCATGTTTTTAAAACATATTGGCCTCTACAGGAACATATAATTTAACATCTCTAACGACATGTTGCCTGTAAATAAACTGTGAACAGACACAATTTGTCCTCAGTATCCCTTGTGTCATTAATCCCAATTACAACAACAAACTAGTTGCTCAAAGGTCACATTTCAAAATATTTAAGCTTTTTGTTTTTAAATCTGCTGTATGCTTAATAATATTTTTTTTACATTGAGTAAGAAATGCTGCTTTGGAGTGTATAATAATTATCAAAAACACTGTTGATTGAAATTTTCTTTACTGTTGAAAAGGCTACACTTTTTTAAGAACCATTTATGCCACATTCACAATTACCTGAAGATACATTCATGGGTATGCTACCAATTTGTTAACCATGGGCTCACTTTGGAAGAATTTCAGCTAATGGTCATCCCTGTTTAAAAATGTCTGTGAAGTTTATCAAACAATTTTTTTTAACAAGGGGTTTGTGTGAGTCTCTCTCTTCCCCAGCAAATCCATGGATTCACTTAAGATATTTAGCTTGTAGAGGAATATGATTGCTACATAAATTTCTACATTTCTTCTTCAGAGGAGCTCAATTTTTTTATTTATTTCTGTCGATTTCAATTTATTTTCTATTTCTAATTACTTCTTAACCATACATGAAATAGTTCACAGCAATACATAAAAACTGACTTCAGATAGTGAAAGTCATTAAGCTATCTGACTAGATATAAAAATAACTTTAATTTTAAATTCATTAGTGTATTAGTAAGTGTATTTTATATTACAGTTCAAAATATCTAATGTATTATTTCATTTTTTTACTATAACATAACATTATACGTTTGATTAACCTGTAGCTGTTTCTAGAATTAGGCACATTCCCAAAACAATGTTTATAGTTTGAGAAGAAAGTCATGCAGTTATTATGCATGCCACATCACATTCAAAATGATACAGTCGAAAATATTTTGAGTAGACTAATCCCAGACTGATTTTTTGTGAGGTTGCAACTAGGAAATGACATTTCCACTTCATAAATTCTCACCTCCATGCCCCCCCCCTAGAAACTTGAGTTTTTTTGTTCTGTAAAAGAATCATTCTAATCACAGACGACAAAGGAGATCCAGCCTTGGGGGGGGGGGTAAACTTGTTGATAAACTTGTGTCTAATGGTGAGACTAAAGTTCTGTATGCCCTTCCATCAAGAGATATCCAAAGTCATCCCCCCCCCCTCCATATTCTTTAACAACTATACCGAACCACTCATCAGTCCTCTTCATTCTTCAGACCACATTCTCTCCAGTATTGGCTTATTTGGTAGTTTTGCCACTGCCTAATGCCTTTCATTGTTTTATCACAAATCCTAAACAACCCTAGTAAACAATTTTGGCAAAGAAAATTCCAGAAAATTGCCATCTGTTGGTGCTTTTGCTTATCTTGATCAATTAAAAATCATTTATCTATTTCTTCTTCTTCTTTTGATACCGTCTCCTATTGGAGGTTGGCGATCACCACACTGTACTTCTCTCTGTCTTGGGCGAGATGAAAAAGATCCTCAGCTGATCTGCCAGTCCAGTTGCAGATGTTTTTCAGCCAAGAAAGTTTTCTCCTCCCCACTCCTCTCTTTCCCTCTATTATTACTTGAAGCAATTTATATTTCACATTTCTAAGGATGTGTCCCAGATAGGCAGTTTTCCTTCTCTTCACTAAGCTCAACAATTCACATTTTCTTCCTGCTCTTTTCAAAACTTCAATGTTGGTGATCCTATCTATCCAAGATATTTTTAGCATGCATCTGTAGATCCACATTTCAAAGGCCTCTATTTTGTTCATACTTGATGTTTTCAGCATCCAAGTTTCAACTCCCTATAATAGTATGGACCACACATAGCACCTAACAAATTTCAGTCTGAATGACAGATCTAGAGCTTTGTGACATAGCATTGTTCTGTATTTTGTAAAGGCATTTCTCGCAACCTTTATTTCTGCTTACAAATCTAGATCAACATTTAGCCAACTACCAAGGTATTTAAAATGAGTCACTCTATCTATTGGAGCTCCATTCAATAATAGCTGGACTTGACTTACTGGAGACATGGTAGATTCATGACAGATTCACAGTCATATATTTGGTCCTGTTGACATTGATTCTTAAACCCATATCATTACATTTGTTGTTAATACAGTCCAAAAGCGACTGAAAGTCATCTATATTTTCTGCGAATATAGCAGTATCATCAGCGTATCGTATGTTATTTATCAGCTGACCATTTATTTGAATTCCTTTCCTTTCCCACAATGCATTTTGGAAAATAACTTCAGAATAGATGTTAAATAGCACAGGCAAGAGAATACAACTCTGCCTTACCCCTCTTTTTATATTGATCTCATCAGTTTCACCCTCTTCAACACTTACAGTGGCTGTTTGATTCCAGCAGATTTCTTTGATGAGTCTGATGTCCCATCCATCAAGATCTACCTTTTTAAGTGCTTCTATAAGCTTTACAGGTTGTACCTGATCAAAAGCCTTTTCAAAGTCTATGAAGCAGATGAATACCGTCTTCTGGTGTTCTCTACATTTTTGTAACAATACGTTTATACCTAGGTATAAACGTATTGTTACAAATTTTCTTGTGCTTCTCTTGTGCCTAGTCCACTTCAGAATCCAAATTGGGTGTCAGAGATTACTGACTCACATTTTTTGTAAATCCTGTTTAGGATTAGGATTACCTATAGCAGCAGCTTCAACATGTGGCTCATCAGACTAATAAGACAAATCGTTGCATGAGATGATGTTCTTCTTTGGAAGAGGGATAAACGAGGGCCTCAACCAATCGTTAGGTAGTGTTCCATTTAAATATATTTTATTGAACATTTTGGTTAGATCTTTAAGATTTTCTTTATCTAGAAGTTTCGCTATTTCAATTGGGAATTGATCTGGACTAATTGATTCTGGGCATTCTTTATTGTGTATGGCATCCTTCTGTTTGTATTTCCTGTTAATCCTTTTAGCTTCTTATGTAATTGGAAATTATCATGCCTTCATTCTAATTCTGCCATCTTTGATTTTTCTAGCATTGACTCTTCTTTTTATATTTATTAATTCTAATTTCATTTTAGAATGCAAAACTTGTAGTAATAGTGAACAATGATGTAGTGGAGACTATAGGAGAGTTTAATGACATCCCCTTTTCCAAAGGGAGGAATGAGAGAGAGAGAGAGGAGAATATGCAGATTGTATTGGGTAAATGTGGCGGGATGCATCCAGGGAAGGGTGGCTACCAGGTGTCAGCCTTCCCAAAGTGCCTTGATCAAAACCAAAAAAAAAAAAAATTAGTAGTTTTAGCCACATCAAAGCAGTAGCTCTGATCTGCAACCCTCCCCAAAGAAAAACCCTGGATGTGCACTTGAGGAGGGTTATTGAATAAATAACCCTCTTTAGGTACATATCCTGGATTTCAGGTTATAGAGAAAAGGCCTATTGAAGCATAGGCCCAGCAAAATAAAAAATAACGAACTAAGAGTTCCATTCTGGTACCATATTGGCAACTATGGACAAAAAAAGGTTAGGTTAACATGTATTCATGAAAATTATAGAACCACAAAAAACATGCAGTCCACTTCATGACCACTTGGCAATTGCTGCCAAGCCATCGTGCGTAGTTTAGAATCAAAAGTCATTCATAATTCTGCATGGTTTCCATTTTCTCAATACACAGATATGCCTAATTGAGCAGCTGGATATCAAGCACTTTTTCTGATTATATGTTTTACACACTACTGAATGAAGAAAAAATAATTGGCACTCATCAAAAACTGACAATCATATTAAAGAAAGGAAATAAACATATTCACATGTTCTTATTTCCAGTTTTGTTTTTCAGTATTATGAGCCAACCAGTGAGACACTGTTAGTATACTGTTCAAATGGCAGTTTGTCAAACCACTGAAAGACATGCATTTTTTTGTTGTGTGTTACTTGTTACCTTTTTATAATTTTGTTTATAATAATGTAACTTTTTATGACAGCTGGTATACCAATCTCCAGTTAACAATGAGCTACATTTTTTGTGGTGGCATATGGATTTGATTTTGCAATATGCTTGCCAGTAGTCATATGGGCTTCCACAGAACCACAGGCTTCTGATGCTACGGATCCATCAGATTTTGTGTTACCATTAAATTGTTTGCTTGAATGAGTTTTTCAGACAAACAAAAATGTGGCTGATTCTCTTTTCATGTTTTTTTTTGTTTTGTTTTTTCTCCATTATTTTTGCCTTTAAACACATCATGTCATAACAAAAACCTGCTGTTTTGTTGTTTGCCACTTTAATATCAATTACGTCATATTCATTTTACAGTCACAACCAGGAAAAATAGGTGGGGCTGTTAGAGCAGCCATTGACCTTGGATACCGGCATTTTGATTGTGCTGCAGTTTATGAAAATGAAGAAGAGATTGGAGAGTCCTTAACGTTTAAAATCAATGATGGGTCAGTGAACAGAGAAAGCTTATTTATTACAAGTAAGGTAAACAATTATGTTTTTGTATAATTTATACTCTATAACTTGTATTATATAATTATCTTATTGTATAATTGTATAATTATCTTATAAATCTTATCTTAGAGTATAATTATCTTATTGTGTAATTATCCTGTATCATATAACTATATCATCATTCTTCTATTTCTTGGTGATTCCTTTCTACTTCTCTCTCTCTCTCTTCTCTCTCTCTCTCTGGGTAACTTGGGAATTTTTTTTTTGGCTGGTGCAGCATAAGTCTCAGGCTTCCTTGCACCATATAACTAATAATAATAACTCTATAATTTGTACTCTACATTTATCTATGTACCATTAGAATCTATTCAACTATCTTTAAACTTATTTCATATACTAGTGTCATGCTGAAATATTGGACTTTACCTTGAAGCAAATTAATATTAAACTAGGTATTATTGTTATGTGTAAGTGAATTAGTGAATTACTGAAATTGTGAAAATGGCATTCTTTTTATCATATCTGATATTGTGAATGCCTTCACAACGAGTTGCCTGATATTGCACTACCTCAAATAAGCAACACATCATCAGTGGAGAAGACTGTTGTTGTTTATTCTCAGTGGACACTGCCACCCATCTGGGTGGTGGTGTCCACTTTTAAGGGACACCTCAAGGTCCTTTTCAAGGCTGTTTGGCCTCTCATCGGTGGATAGGTATCCTGTTGTTGCAATAAGTTACAATGCAGTTTATGAAGTTTAACTTCACAATATGAGAGATGCCAGATAGTATGCAAAAGTATAGACTAAAAGAATTTTATTAAAATTCTTTTAGTCAAAAGTATAGATTAAAACAGTATAGTGCAATATCAGGCAACTCGTTGTGCAGGCATTCACAATATGAGATATGATAAAAACAATGCCATTTCAGTGATTCACTTACATATAACAATGATGCTATTGCAGTAGCCATTGCATCAAATGAATTCCCTGTAGGTTGAGGCCATAGCCCTTCCAAATTCTTTTAGTCTATACTAGGTATTATTAATTAGGGATGATAATAATAATACTGAAAGAGTTTATGTGACCGAACTTTATAGACATAGTCATCTGGCATTCTTGCATTAAAATAATTGATTTACACTGTTAGTTTTGAAAAACAAAGAAGTCTTATATGAGAGTAATGAGAATTTTGTTTATGCCAAGACTAACTGTCCGTATAAAGCAAAGAGAAGTATTCCCTGCTTTTCTTCTTTTAGCATTAGCATTAGTAGTGGCAAACAATGCAAGAAAGCAAGACAATACATATCAACCAAAAAAAAGACACCTCCCATTCCACCTGTTCACATCTGGTGAGTATGAGCTTGGCAAACCCAGGGTCCTCAGCTGGATATCATCATCATAATTCTTTTTCTTGGTGATTCCTTTCTACTTCTCTCTCTCTCTCTCTCCCAGGGTAACTCATTTTTCTTCTTTTTTTGGTTAGTGCAGCATAAGCCTCAGGCTTCCTTTGCACCATATGGGTAATAATAATAATAACAGTCTTTCCTTGAATTTGTTTAAGCTATCAACTTCAACAACAGATGGAAGCTTGTTCCAGCAATCAACAACCTGCTGGCTAAAGGGCAACCATCCTTCAGCAGTTTGAATTTGTGTGCCCCCTGTGTGTAGTCTGGGCAAGAGGAAGAACCCCATCAGTATTGGGCTTTCTCAATCCATTCAAAGAGCATTGAACTCAATCAGATTACCTCACAGGTGCATAGTCACCAGATGCTGCAAATTTCAGAACTGAAGCTTTCCTTGGTAACAACACCCCTTTGTTCCTCTCATCAATCTTCTTGCCCTTCTCTGTATTCATTCCAGCAGCTCTACATCCTTCCTACAATGAAGCCTCCAGACCTGTATGCAGCAATCAAGATATGGCCTGACCATTGCCTTATACAATGGTGTAATCACCTTATTATTATTATTATTGTTGTTGTTGCTCTTATATTATTTCTCCCTGATTGGGGGGGGTTCCACTCCACGATGGGTACTGCTACCAAGTACACAGAGTGGTTATAATGTCTGCTGTTACTGTCGGTCGAGGAAATCTCTGACTATCCTACAGGTGTTCAGGATTGTGACTTTCTGGAGTTCCTTGTAGGTGTTCTCTGGGAGACCTATTGCTGCTAGGCTGCTGTATTGAGTTTTTGGTACCATACCAGTGGTTGATACGATCATTGGGACAGTTGATACTTCTTGCATATGCCACATCTCCTTGATCTCATGTCTCAGGTTCGTGTATTTCCTAATTTTTTCCTCATGGGTTTTCTGGACATTGCTAGTGTTTGGCATTGCTATGTCAATCAGGTAGGTAGCCTTTTCCATCTTGTCCACAAGGGTTATGTGTGGTCTGTTGTACAGGATGGTCTTATCCGTTATTATGGCGCGGCCCAGATGCTTGTGGGTTCAGGTATCTAGTACTGCCTGGGGTTCATACTTGTAGTATGGTACACTTTCTTTGTTCAACTGGTATTTCCTCGCTAGCTTCTAATGTATTATCCTGACTAACTGGTTGTGTCTATGAGTGTACTCAGTCTGGGTGATCACCTTTCACCCTGCAGTGATGTGTTTGATCGTTTCTGAGGCCAGGTGGCATCGTCGACATGTGTCATCTGACATTCCGGGCTCCTTTGCGATTTATTTTCTGTAGTTTCTGGTGTTGATTACCTGGTTTTGGATCGCCAGCACGAATCCTCCAGTCTCGGGGAAGAATGTCCTACTTATGAGCCAAGCATTGGAAGCAGTGTTATTGATGTGATCTTGATGGAGGTCATTGTAGTGTCCGCCATGGAGTGTCTTCTTTGCCCATCTTTCTAACTTCGTTTCTTGTACCGTCTGGGCGAGGAAGAGTTTCCTCGCTTAGGTTGAGTGGGAACAGCACAGAACCACTCCACCAGGCCACTTCCTCATGGCCTGGTGGAGTGGTTCTGTGTTGTTCTCGCAGTAATCCTTCAGGTTAACTATCGCTGTTTTCTGTTGTTCTGTCAGGTCTATCAAGCCCCTTCCTCCCTCTTTCCGAGGTATTGTTATTCTCTCCACTGCTGACTTCGGGTGGTGTTGGGGACTCTTGGTCATCATTGTCTTTGTCTTTCGCATGATATCTTCTAGCTTGGTGTTAGTCCAATCTATGACCCCGAATGTGTATGTTAGTACTGGAGCTGCATAGATGTTTATGGCTTTAACTGTGTTCCCTCCATTCAATTTTGCTTTCAGCAGGCTTCTGAGTCTCTGATGATATTTTTCGGTCAGGCACTTCTTGATTTCCTTGTGCTCTAACTGCTCAGCCTGCATTATCCCTAAGTATTTGTAGGTCTCTCCTTCTGTCATAGCTTCGATCTCTTTACCAGTCAGCAGCTGGTAGTTTCGGCCAACTAATTTTCCCTGGTGCAGTGTGTGGGTCTTGCATTTCTGTTAATTTCAGCACCTGGAAACTAGGCACCTGTGAGACCTGATTGAAGTGCTTAAGAATTTAAATGAATTGAGTAAATTAAATGCCAATGGTATCCTTACTCTTCCTGGATTGGGTGTGCTCAAATGGCATTTGTGGGAACCATCTACTTTCCAGTCCAAATTGTAGTTTCTCCAGTCTGGGTTGGTTATCAATTACAAGTTAATAGTTACATATTTTCAGACTGATGAAGAAAACCAATGAACTTAAAATATGTATTAGTATTAATAAGGCCATGTGATGCAAAGAAGCAGAATTTTTCTTCATCAGCCAAAAAATAAAATTCAATTTAAAAAATTCGAAATATTCATATCCATATTATTATTCTCACTATTCTCATTCCCACAAAATAACTATCCAGTTACACTTTTAACTCAGCCAGACTCTCTGTCTCTGTTACTTTGGGAGGCAACTCCCATTTCACTGTTTGATAACTTACTGTCCATAGGCAAACTTCATAAGATCCAGGCCTCTATTATTCCCTGAAATTTTATTTTTATCCCCCCCCCAGTTCTTATCTCATTTATGAGAGAGAGACTAGACCTTCCACATTCATTTTACTCAGCCCCTTCATGGGCTTGATTAACTGGAGAGACTGTTGTATGCTATCAGATACAAATTTGCTATGGGAAATGTTCAAAGAATTTATCCTGGAAGCAATAATTCATTTGTTAATATTTATTCATTCCAGTGATGAAGTCCCTTAAATATACATTAACAAATTGGATGACAAATGAGGTTAAGAGTTTAATTAAGCACAATAAACAAGCAAGGAACAGTTACAGACTATCACATAATGCTGATTTGTATGAGGATTATAAGAGAATATATAATAAAACCACTGATAGGGTAAGACATTGAAAAGTGATTACATGATAGTGCTAGCAAAGAGAGCAAAGAATGGGGAATATGGAGTTCTCACATGTGAATACAAAAAAGAAGAGAGTTAATCAAATAGGTCCCTTAATTGGGTGTAGTGGAAAGATTATAGAGAGCCCAGCAGAAATGGCAGTAAGTTGAACAAGTTTCACAGTGATATTTACTGCCAAAAGTAAGGTCAAATTTCTGTGGAACATTAAGGAATCAAATTGCTGTAAAATAAGGAGCATTATAAAAGTTACCGAGATTAAATAGGACAAGGGGGATAATGTTATATATTCAATCAATTCAGTTGTATACTGTAAACTGTTTTTATAATTTAATATTCTGTAGATGATTCTTCTTTTTTTTTAAAAGTTAAGTAGCTCTCTCTCTCTCTCTCTCTCAAAAACAGTGTATAGTTTGAGTTAGCATAAATTTCTTCTTTTTTTAATTATCTTCTGTTTATTTCCAGTTGGAAATAAACATATTTAGATCTCATGTAGGTTAAAAGTGCTTTATTCCTTCTTTTAATACACTTAAATTATTTCCATATCTTGCCACTCAAACAATTTTTTTTTTTTTTTTTTTTTGTGGAATATTGGCATCTTCATTTTATTAATATTTCCCGCTTTGAGCGTGGTTTGGTACCAATATTATACTGCATTACCTTTTGTATAATCGTTTGGCTTTTTATTTTCAAGGATTTCAGTTTAACTTATCAGTATGAACAGAGGATACACAATTTGGATTTAATTTTTAATGTTGAGCTTAGTTTAATGCATTTAATTTTAATGTCATTAGTTAAATTAAATTTTTAATCTGATTTAAATAATGATTATACCTGAGTTAATATTTAAAATTCAGTGCATTAAATATATTTTTGCATTAAATATACAGTGCATTAAATATTCAGTGCATTAAATATATTTTTGTTAATAACTTAACTAATCTTTGTTATTATAAAGCTTCTCACACTTTCTCTTATTATAATTGATTACTATAATTATAAATGTATATGACATTACTAAACTCGATTGAAATTTTAATATATTGGGAACATGTTGAATTTTACTACAGTGTTGGAATTCTTATCACAGAAGAACTAGTGTTATGAAGTGTTGCCAGAAGTCACTTGACAAATTAAGATTAAAATATCTAGACCTGTACCTTATCCATTGGCCTATGGGTTATAAAGTAGGTAGCCTCTTTTATGAACATTGTTGTTGATTCAGAATTTTTGTGATCTGTTTTTAATTTCTCCTGTGTGATCTCTCAACCTTATTACTATAATTACACTATGTAACAAAAAAAGCTCATGTTTATAGTTAATTGTTTCTTATGTGTTTTGTGTGCTAAATCCAATATTTTGGTGCAATTATATTATCAGTTTTTGTCTAGTATCAATATTTTTTGGTGGAAACTGAAAGCTTATTATGTTTTTGTGACATTTGTATATATTGAATGTATACCAATACTCTGATATATAAGAGGCTATAGCATTTGTATATTAAGTTTGTTTCTTCTTTTTTTTTTTTTTTTTTGTAGTTTGCTATGGCTAACAAAGGTGTACATTGTCTCCAGACTCATTCTGCTATGTTTATAGATATTATATAAGTCTAAACAAGTGAAGCATAAAATTATTGATAGAACCAAGTTTTGTAGTGCATATGAAGCCTATTTTCGAATGCCTGTGGGTAGCCAAGGCAATTTGTCAGGAGCTCATTTCTGCTGAGATTGTTGCAGGCCAACATTAGAGAAATGGTTTCATGGTAGTCATAAGTATATGCTTTTTGCCTTTACCTTGAATATGGTGAGAACCCATATACCATCATGAAGAACTGCTACTTTTGTATTGTGGATATATCAAAGTTTAACTTGAAAAAAGTTTGCAGCTTGAAAAGCTGTAATGTATCTCCCACATACTATCCTCTGTTGTTTCAGTTCCACACAATGGAAATCTGCCAATTCCCAATCCATCTTCAAGAGAAAAGTCTCCAGAACTGTATAATGAATCTGTTGAACGAGATAATTGAGATTATACCTCAGAAGTCTGCTCAAATAAAGCACCACATTTCCCTAGTCAGTAAGAATTGGATGACTTAATAAGGGACTTGGGTCTAATTAAATTCAGTGCATGGTTCCTGACATCTCATTTAAAAGAGTGGAATCTACTAGGACCTGCAGAAAAAAAAACATCAGTTTGGATTTAATTTTTAATTATGTTTAATTTAATGAATTTAATTTTAATGTCATTTCATCTGACTTAAATAATTTTTCATCTGATTTATATAATGTTGTACCTTAATTAATATTTAAAATTCAGTGCATTAAATATATTTTTATTAATAATTTAACCAATCTTTGTTATTATATAGCTTCTCACATTGTCTCTTTTTATAACTGATTACGATAACACCAGTTTACAAATTTAAGTTTGTTCACTGGGGTTTGAATTTCAATAGATCCTACTGCCGAAATATGTTGCTGTGATTTCAAATATGACTTAGATTTTTTTCTATCATATTACAACCAGACAGTAGATCTGGATATTTGATGTCCTTTTTATTTTTTGAATTGTAACCTTTAACGTCACATACACAAAAGTAACATTCGGCATGACTTACTGGCTCATGCCACACCATAGGAATAGCAAATGGCAAGCACACCTTTTTTCCTTGACTCCATTTTCTAAAACGTTTGACACATGTATGGCATATTTTATGCGGTGCCCACGATTTATCCTGATCACCTAGTTTTATGCCAAAGTATGCATAATATGATTTTTTTTACAAAATTGGTAATGTTTTGCCTCTGCTTTACAGGAACAAAACAACCACATATGTAAAAAATATGTCGGGACTGTTTATACACTTTCTGGTTGCCATAGTAAAAGAAAATAACACACAATGAGAGCTCACAACAGTTTTTACAGGAGTACTGTGACTGCATAAGGGATGTGCCACTTATATAGGCTCTGTGGTTGAGTGGACTGTACAAACAAGTGAGTGCATGTTCAGACAAGTGTAACCCGTAACTACACACAGGAGTCTCCCAGACTCCACTTGGAAAATAAAATTCTGGGAATAACAGATGGGCCAGAAGAGCAGGGTGGGGCCTTCTACCTTCCTGGGTCATGGTTGGCTACCTTGCAGCATGACCTTGCAGTGTGTGTAGTTACGGGTTAAACATGCATAATCTGTTGTATTTGAGGCAAATATTGATACAGATTACGAATATAGGGGTATAAAACTTGTAAACCATTGCAGAAACTATAGTTATGTACACATTTGCATATAATATCTAGGTAATATTTTGTTAATGAATTGTGAAAAATCCTTATGTGATAGAAACAAACAGACTTCGGTTTAGTAATCAGTAAACATGCTAAATAACTGCCACATACCTTTATTCAAACCCCAGATACACTGTAAACCAGTGTAATTATTAGAGGAAGCAGTCTTATAGAATTGATATAGACCTGATTGGTCTATATAAATAAATTGGAATTAGTCACAATCCAGATTGTCATTCTTTCATAAACAGTTAAAGTAAAAGTTTTAAAGCTCTGTTGCTTCATAATGAAAATATACACCCAAAGACACTCTGTTCACATTAAAGAAGACTACAGAAATATGAACCATGTGTTAAAGAAGATCTAGTATGACCAATATAAACGGGATGTCTAAGTTCAATAAGACATCCCTAAGTTCACTAAGTTCACTTGCTTTCTCTGCCTCTGGGATAGCAAGGTAGTAGATCACAACTGCAGGAGAAAAGAAGGTCTGCCAGAATTGAGCTGCAGCCTAGCATACACTTCTTGGCTCCAAGAAACAGTCTTGCTACTGTCACTCCAGATCAAGCTGGGACAGGTCAAACAATTTGTTAAAGTACTGGATCCTCAAGGTGTTACACCTTAAAGCATATACAGTGTATGTTTCCAAAATTGTCTGCAACAACAGCTGCAACAATTTTGTTGCAGCTGTTGAAAAGTCACAGTCACAGATTAGCATTAGCATTAGTAGAGGCATAGGATGCAAGAAAGCAAGCTTATACAGCATCAACCAAAAAAAAAAAAAAAACTTCCACTTCACCCCTCCGTTCGTTCGAAATACCTGTCCAGTTGAGCCAAAAATTTATTTAGCCTATCAACTTCCACAACAAGGGATGGAAGTCTGTTCCACCAACCAACTACCCGCTGGCTAAAGGCAAATTTCCGCACATCTATCCTACATCTGTCTTTCCTCAATTTGAATTTATGCCCTCTCAGGTGATTATTCTGAGCAAGAGGCAGAATCCCATCAGCATTGAGCATGCTCAAACCATTCAAGGCTTTATAAACCTCTATCAGATCACCTTGCCGGTGCCTAGTCTCCAGACACTGTAATTTGCAAAACTTAAGCCTTTCTTTGTAAGAGCAACCCTTTGTTCCATTCACTAATCTTGTTGCCCTTCTGTGTACTCATTCCAGCAGCTCTACATCCTTCCTGAAATGAGGCCTCAGGACCTGTATACAATACTCAAGGTGTGGCCTGACCATTGCCTTATACAAGGGAATAATCACCTCTTTATCCCTGCTAGAAAAATTCCTGTATATCATTGATAAGACACCATTATTATTATTATTATTATTATTAGCCACATGGTACAAGGAAGCCTGAGGCTTATGCTGCACCAGCCAAAAAAAAAAAAATTCCCAAGTTATCCTGTGAGAGAGAGAGAGAGAGAGAGAGAGAGAGAGAGAGAGAGAGAGAGAGAGAGAGAGAGAGAGAAGTAGAAAGGAATCACCAAGAAAGAGAAGAATGATGATATCCAGCTCAGGACCCTGGGTTTGCCAAGCGCATACTCACCAGATGTGAGCCCCCGGGGTTGTATGAGCTAGTCTTGTCTGCACTGCTCAGAGAACTTCATATCTGCCTGTACAATTACCCCCAGGTCCTTTTCATTCTCTACCACTGTCAGTATAGTACCACAGAGTTGATAGGTTGCTCTGGGGTTGCTGTTTCCGATATGTATTACTTTACATTTGTCAATGTTAAACTTCATTTGCCACCTCTCAGCCCATCTGCTCAACCTTTCCCGATCCTGTTGCAGCAGCATAGCATCAGTAGTGTCCTTAACAACCCTGCCAACCTTTGTATTGTCTGCAAACTTGGACATTAAGCTTGATGTTGTTGTTGTTGTTGTTTGGTTTTTAGGAGCATTAGCAACTAAGGCCATATTGCTCCGGTGCGGTGGTCATTCCCTGACCTTTCCGCATGCTTCGTATTTGGTGGTGACGGGCTCGAACCCCGGTCTAATCAAGAAGCATGTACTACGCACTGCTGCTCCTTCCCACCTGGCTACGGAGGCGCCTTTAAGCTTGATATACCATCATCAATATTATTTATAAATACAGAAAAATAATGGACCCAACACTGAACCCTGAGGGACTCCATTAATAACATTAGTCCACGATGAGTAGTGTCCATTGATTACCACTCTCTGTCTTCTCCTCCTCAACTATCCCTTTATCCATAGCAGCAATTTGCCTCCAATGCCACACTGCTCCAATTTGTGCAGCAGTCTTCCATGTGCAACAGTATCAAAAGCCTTTCTAAGATCCAAGTATATGATATCAAAGTTATTCCCTGCATCCAGTTCTTTTATGACTGCATCATAGTATCCAATCAAATTGGTCAGGCAAGACTTCCCCTTAACAAAACCATGCTGTGTCCGAACTATAACTGAAGTCTTATCTAGATGATCCTGCACTGCTTCTTTAACCAGTGCCTCAATTAATTTTCCTGGAAAAGAAGTTAAACTCACAGGTCTATAATTACTTGTGTCAGCCTTTGATCCTCCTTTGTGAATTGGGGTCATATTTGCATATCTCCAGTCTATGGGTACCTCTCCTGAGTCCAAGAAGCTCTCATAATTATGGCTAAGGGTTTGCTTACTTCCTTTGCTGCCTCCTTTAATATAACTGGATAGATCCCATCCACCCCAGGTGCCTTTCTTATGTTTATCTTCAACAATTTCTCCTCCACTTTGCTCTCGCTTACTGCCAGAGTTGAATACACCTCTGGCATTCCTCTCGCTGAATAACTCCTCATGTGTGAATGTCGATGCAAAATATTCATTTAGTTTGTTAGCTACCTGAGCAGGATCATCAACAGTTGAACAATCGATATCAAGTGGACCAATCTGATTCATCCCCTTCCTTCTAGGGTTTACATAAGTAAAGAACTCTTTTTGCTGTTTTTCTTTGCATCCCTTGCCAAAGATTTCTCGTAATCTGCCTTTGCCTGCCTAACCTCCTTTGTAACTTGGTTACAGATCAACTTGTATCTATCATAGGCTTCTGTGTCACGTGTTAATTTGTATGTATCCCATGCATTTTTCTTCTCTGCCATATGTCTCATTAGTTCATCTGACATCCATTTAGGCCTAAATCTTGAACAATATTTCTTAGTTGGTATGTAAAGCCTAGTAGCTTCCAAGATAAGTTCTTTGAATGCTTCCCATTTTGAATTTGCTGTTGGTAACACATCAGTTGGTCCCACTGTATAGAATTTAAATACTGTCCCAGACCATCGTAGTCGACTTTACGAAAGCAATAACCCTTCCCTTTACCCCTGATGGTAGTTACTTCTTTGAGTAAATCCCACTTCAGCACAGTGTGATCTGCAGATTGGTACCTCAATCTGCAGATAGAGGAACCACCTAGTGATTCCTCTAGCTGCAGATTCTTAATGCGTGAAGAATCACTACTGATAATCAAATCAAGAGTATTACTCCCTCTAGTTGCCTCCCAAACATGCTGATGTAGAAAACAATCATCCAATAAATCCACAAAAGCCTTGCTAGTGTGTGAGTGACCAACCCACAAATTCCAGTCAGTATCTGGGAAATTAAAATCCCCCATTATAAGACTCTCTGATTTACTGGCCCACTCTATTTTCCTGTACAGTTTCTTATTATACTCATCAGAGTCATTAGGCCTATAGCACACTCCTACTCTCAATTTTGATCTTCCAATGCTTATGTCACACCAAACTGACTTGACACTGCACTGTCCAGTGACGTCGACTGGCTTCACTTCCCTGGATTTTATGTGTTTCTTAACTAATAGCATAACCCCTCCTCCCTTCCTATCCTGTCTATCCTTTCTGTAGACGTTTTACTCCCCAAATTCTAGTTCTGCATTCCTTATATCTGTGTGACACCACGTCTCTGATATCCCAACAATATCTGCCTTTGATACTTTGAGCAATACCTCAAATTTATCAAATTTATTTACGAAACTCCTAGCATTGGTGTACACGCAAGTATACATGCACCTGTTCTTTTTCTTAGCTAACCTAACACAACCCATGTGTTTACTTGTACTGCAATGACTCCCTCCTATCATGTCTGGGCAGAATTGCAGACTCTTTCAAATTCAATCCTAATTCACGGCTTTTTTTCAACGGTGACCTGTACTTGTTAAGTAATTCTGCCGGTTTTCTACTCTTAATATCATTAGTGCCAACGTGTACAATCACCTTTTGTGCCCTTAAAAGATGATATCCGCTCTATCAACCTCATCAACCTTTGCCCCTGGCAGACATACCCTGGTCCTGTTCCACCTATCCTTTTTACAAAGCATGTTCCCTGTTTCCCTGACAATAGAGTCACCAACAACTACTAGTTCCTGTGGGACCAGCGCATTCTGCCTTGATGGTTGCCGCTGTGTTGCATGATGACCAAGTGCAAGCTCTGGTGTTGATGTGGGCAGATGAGAGCTTGATGGGCTTTAGATCCTTCGAGGGCAGCCACTTTAGATTCTCCCTTTAGATCCTTCGAGGGCATCCACTCTTTCCTTCAAGCTCTCATATAGGCCCGTAACCCGCTGAGTTGCCGCCTCATTTCCTCACACTCCTTACATCGCACACATAGAAAGACATCCCCCTTGGGAATATCATGTCCCATACCTGATTGCTCCACAAATATCAAGCAAGCAGTGCATTTTAAAAGGCTGTGATTCCGAGGCAACTGCCCCCTCAGTTCTCCCCTGAGCTACAGCACCCCATTTAGCTTGAGCCTTTTGCTTTGCTTCTCTGGTCTGAGTCAATATCTGAGTCAATTTCAATAAAATTTCGATTTCAGTACAAAATTATAACCCAAAACTTGAATCACAACGCAGTTGTAACACTATATATATTTTTCAGTATCAAATATTATCTACGAGTTCCGTTTATATAATTTCCATATCAAGTTATGTATTAATTAATTATGTTGCATTTGTAATCTAAGTCATTATATGTATTTAGTTAAAAGTACAATTTAATTGACAACGAAGTTTAACAAAATTAATAGATTTTGCTGATTAATTGATAATATTATATTATACGATAACCATTCATAGATAACTATTTATGAAAAATTTGTGCAGACAAGGATCTGTTGTGAATACAAAACAGTGGATGTCATAGAAGTGTCAAATGGAAGAGAACATTTTATGTGTTCAGGAAGCAATTCTTAATAGTCCATGGAAGTCAGTGCCTAGATTACAAATGGGAAGTGGTATTTTCCAACTATCAGTATGAAGAATTCTCCATTTGGATTTGGGAATAAAACCATATCGCCTCTAGTTCTTACAGGTAGTTTCACATGTAGATAAAATTGTACATATATAAGCTGCAAACATTTATTTAGCATTGTCATGCCTAGATCCTTCTGTCTCTTTTCAGATGAAGTTACCTTTAATATGAACAGGAAAGTTAATAGCACAACTGCTTTGTTTAGGCTACAGAAAATCCCCATGAACTGAGAACACATGTGGGATTCTCCTAAGGTAGATGTTAGGTGTTGTGTTTGACAATTTGAAGCAATAAACTCATATATATATATATGTTTTTTTTTTGAGAGTATAACAGTGAATACAGCAGCATATTTGCAATTGTGAGATTATATCACTGCCAATTTGTCATCAAATGCTTAATCACTAGATTAAGCATTTGATCTAGTGATTGCTTTCAATAGGATGGTAAACCACCACACTACTCCACAGATGTTCAGAGGTTTTTTGTGATGCTACTATTGGCCACCAATGGATTGACAGAGGTAGTCCCTTATCATTGCCTGCAAGATTTCCCAACCTGACTCCTGACAACTTTTGGTTGTAGGAATGGTTAAGAAATGTATTTATGATACAAAACCTCAAAGTCTTAATGAACATAAGGAATGAAGGTCACAGGTTATCTTTTTGCCCTTTCAGTTTACCACAAAATGTGTGCAAACAAGTGTTGGATTCAAAATTAAACAGAATACTGTGTGCACTCAAAACATAGGAAAGCAGGTAGAAAGTGTGTATTAATGGTATGCAGTACTACATACAAATGCAGAATTCTTTTCATCATAGTGGTAGTATTTTTTTTGCCCAGCCATCTACATATTGAGTCATAGATTATCCAGATACTTTTAGCAGCTGAAATTGTATTTTTCTTCTGATGTCAATTTTATAACCCCTAATCTGGTAAAAAAAAAATTTGTTAATAGTATGCTTTACAACACAGCTGCAGTAATGGATATTGTACAAATATAGAATTTATGGAACAGTTATAAAGTCTCTGGCTATTTAAAAAAATATATAAAAACTAAAATGAAGCTCTAATAGGAAGAAACTGTTTACACAATCAAGCATAAAATTTAATGGAGTTTTTTTTTTTTTTTTTTTTTTGAAAAACAAAAAATAGTTCCAATGTTCACTACCAGCAGGCCAAGGTTTTATTGTAATACAAAACATAGTTATAGAAACTACCATTATACAGTATATCAAAGATGTTTTTTTTTCAATAAGGTGCTTTGTTGATCTATAACTTTAAATGGATGAGGAATAGCATTGTTGACACTTTCCTGCAGAAATTCCTTATAGTTGACTAAAACCTTACATCAAATATTATTCTTTAAAGGCACTAAATAATCAATGTTATCTTTATAAACATGACTATTCAAATACCCTATAGCCAAAAAATCAGCATTAATAATGTCCAGTGACATGAAGGACAAGCATTAGGGAAATTCCTACTAATTATTTTATCAGGTGCAAATAGTTCACACCATAGAGTTGAAACTGGTCAAATGATGTGTGGCAGTGCTCCATAATCAGTCATCATTCTTCTCTTTCTTGGTGATTCCTTTCTACTTCTCTCTCTCTCTCTCTCTCTCTCTCTCTCTCAGGGTAGCTCGGGAATTTTTTTTTTGACTGGTGCAGCATAAGCCTCAGGCTTCCTTGCACCATATGGCTAATAATAATAATAATAATCATGCATAAAGATTGTGTCTTGAAGACATTGAACTGAAGTTTATGGTACTCTCATAAACAAGGTATAATCTCTTTTTCTGACAGGATTCATTAGCATTGTTCTAAGAGTTGTGGTTTCCATTCTATTAGATGTGCCCTATTCAAGAAAGAATGGCCTAAGAATAAATGAAGTAAGCAACAAACCCACATCACACAATTTCAGGAAGCTCTTTTACACCACAGGATGAAGCTTCCTTAAACCAATTTGAGAGCCAAATTTCACAATTACGAGTGTATTTTGTGTGATGCACCATTGTAATTTTTTTAAGGATATCAGTGCATATAAACATGAAAAACTTTCCTGATAGTACTCTCCAAGGAACATTAATAGTACAAGAAGCCATACATGCTCTAGAAGAACTGTGATTACTGGAGGCACCCTGTCATTAGATTTAGCTGTCTATTCCATTACTTCTGGTTCAGTTCATGGTCAATTGCAGAAATTTCATGTTTCTCATAATCATTATAATGAGGATTTTGTCTCCAACATGCAGGTCACATTACATGTGTGTAACATGTTACATACATTGAAATAAAAATGGCAGAAAGTCATAATAACACTGTGAATATTTTCATTAAAAATGCAAACTGTTAAAGTGCTTTGTGCAACTGTTAAGAAGCTAACATAGTCTCTAAGTTACACAGTTACTTTTACATGCATTATCTAATTGTAAATCTTGGCTCTCTGGTGGTGAACATTGGATTTTTTGTTTCTCAAAAAAAAAAAAAAAAAAAAAAACATTACATTTTTTTCCTGATTTTGTAAAAAGTTTTTTTTTCTGTGAGGTTTTGTTTTGCAGTTTTTATTTTTTAAAAATAGCTGAGGAATTCGTAGCCTCTCATGTATAATATTTAGATTGCTACAGTGTTATTGTAAATTAAATTGCTCTACTTTTATTTTTATGAAATTTTACAAAACTTCTAAGGTGCTTTTCGTGAAATTCTTAGTAAATCCTTTCTAATGATGTTTAGTCTTTTTCAGTAATAAAATATTCCTCTTTTCTTAGGATGGAGAAGTAATGTTTCCAACAGATGATAGAACTGGGGAAATAATACAGAATGATGTGGATTATGTAGAAACATGGAAGGTAATAGTTTTTTATACATAGTTATATAATAAATAGTTCATAACTGAAGTCCTGCTATAATTTTATTGAATTTCATCTGTTATTGTTCCATTAAATGTACAATTAATGGAGAAACATTAATTCTTGTGGAATTTATGAAAAATATTTCGGCCACTTTTAATTAGCATTAGTTGAGGCACATGATGCAAGAAAGCAAGCTTATACAGCATCAGCAAAAAAAAAAAAAAAAAATTCCCATTCCACTGATCCATTCATTCCAAATGTTTGTATAGTTCTGCCTTGAATTTATTTAAGCTATCAACTTCCACAATTACTGGAATAAAATGGAATTAATGGAGGATTGTTCCAGCAATCAACTACCTGCTGGCTAAAGGCAAACTTCCGCACATCTATTCTACAACTGTCTTTCCTCAGTTTGAATTTATGCCCCCTCAGGTTTGTAATCTGAGCAAGAGGAAGAATCCCTTCAGCATTAAGCCTGCTCAATCCATTCAAGGCCTTATACACCTCAATCTGATCGCCTTGCAGGTGCCTAGTCTCCAGAAGCTGCAATTTGCAGAATTTAAACCTTTCTGAATAAGAGCACCCTTTTGTTCCCTTCACCAGTCTTGCTGCCCTTCTCTGTACTCATTCTAGCAACTCTACATCCTTCCTAAAATGAGGCTTCCAGACCTTTACGCAGTACTCAAGGTGTGGCCTGACCATTGCCTTATACAAGGGGATAATCACCTCCTTATCCCTGCTCACAAAATTCATATATATCATTGACAAGATCCCATGACCTACTCTGGCAGCCTGTCTGTACTGTCAAAAAACTTCATATCTGACTGCACAATTACCCCAAGGTCTCTTTCATTCTTCACTAACCTGAGTGTAACACCACAGATTGGTACATTTCTCTGCGGTTACTGCAACCCATATGCATTACTTTGCATTTGTCAATGTTAAACTTAGTTGCCACCTCTCAGCCCATCTACCCAACGTTTCCAAATCCTATTAGCATTAGCATTAGCATTAGTAGAGGCATTTGATGCAAGAAAGCAAGCTTATGCAGCATCAGCCAAAAAAAAAAAAAAAAAAAAAACCCACTTCCACTTCACCCCTCTGTTCGTTCAAAATACCTGTCCAGCTGAGCCTTAAACTTATTTAGGCTATCAACCTCCACCACAAGGGATGGAAGTCTATTCCGCCAACCAACCACCCGCTGGCTAAAGGCAAATTTCCGCACATCTATCCTACATCTGTCTTTCCTCAATTTGAATTTATGCCCTCTCAGGTGATTTTTCTGAGCTAGAGGAAGAATCCCATCAGCATTGAGCATGCTTAAACCATTCAAGGCTTTATATACCTCTATCAGATCACCTCGCTGGTGCCTAGTCTCCAGATAGTGTAATTTGCAAAACTGAAGCCTTTCTTCGTAAGAGCACCCCTTTGTTCCATTCACTAATCTTGTTGCCCTTCTCTGTACTCGTTCCAGCAGCTCTACATCCTTCTTGAAATGAGGCCTCCAGACCTGTACAGTACTCTAGGTGTGGCCTGACCATTGCCTTATACAATGGAATAATCACCTCCTTATCCCTGCTGGAAAAATTCCTGTATATCATTGACAATACCCCATGAGCTACTCTTGCAGCCCGTCTGCACTGCTCAGAGAACTTCATATCTGCCTGCACAACCATCCCCAAGTCCCTTTCATTCTCTACCACTGTCAGTGTAGTACCACAGAGTTGATACGTTGCTCTGGGGTTGCTGTTTCCCATGTGTAGTACTTTACATTTGTCAATGTTAAACTTCATTTGCCACCTCTCAGCCCATCTGCTCAACCTTTCCAGATCCTGTTGCAGCAGCATAGTGTCAGTAGTGTCCTTGACAACCCTGCCAACCTTTGTATCGTCTGCAAACTTGGACATTAAGCTTGATATACCATCATCAATATCATTTATAAATACAGAAAACAATAATGGACCCTACACTGAGCCGTGAGGGACTCCACTAATAACATTAGTCCACGATGAGCAGTGTCCATTGATTACCACTCTCTGTCTTCTCCCCCTCAACCACCCCTTTATCAGCAGCATACTGTCATTACTGTTATTAACAATCCTGCCAACCTTTGTATCATCTGCAAACTTTGACATTAAGCTTGATATACCGTCATCAATATCATTGATAAATATACAAAACAACAATGGACCAAACCCTGAGGGACATCACTAATAACATTAGTCCACGTAGAGCAGCACTCAATGATCACCACTCTCTGTCTTCTCCCACTCAACCATCCTTTTATCCATTGTCACAACTTGCCCTTAATGCCATACTGCTCCAATTTGTACAAAGCTTTCCTGAAATCCAAGTATATGATATCAAAATTATTTTTTGCATCCATTTCCTTTGTGACCACATCATAGTATCCAATTGAATTGGTCAGACAAGACTTCCCCTTGACAAACCCATGCTGTGTCTGAATTACTGCAATTTTGTCTAAACGATCCTGCAATGCTTTAACCAGTGACTCCATTATTTTCCCAGGAACAGAAGTCAAAAATAATAGGTCTGTAATTACTTGTGCCATCCTTTGATCCTCCTTTGTGAATTGGAGATACATTTGCACATCTCCAGTCCATGGGAACTTCCCCCCGAGTCCAAGAATGCTCTCATAATTATGGCTAAGGGTTTGCTTAATTCCTTTACTGCCTCCTTTAATATAACTGGATAGATCCCATCCACCCCAGGTGCCTTTCTTATGTTTAACTTCAACAATTTCTCCTTCACTTTTCTCTCAGTTTTTACAAAATCATTTAATCCCTGTTAGAATTTGATAAACATCTGTCTCTCTCCTCATTGAATAACTCCTCATGTGTGAATGTAGATGCAAAATACTCATTTAGTTTGGCAGCTATCTGAGACTGATCATCTACAGTCAAACCATTGATATCATATGGGCCAATCTGATTCACCCCTTCCTTTTAGAATTTTTATAAGTAAAGAAATCTTTGCAGTTTTTCTTTGCATCCTTTGCCAAATATTTTTCATAATCTGCCTTCATTTGCCTAACCTCCTTTGTGACTTGATTACAGACTAGCTTGTATCTACCATAGGCTTCTGTGTTGCCTAACAATTTATGTGCATCCCATGCATTTTTCTTCTCTGCCATGAGTCTCATTAGTTCATCTGACATCCATTCAGGCCTG
This sequence comes from Mastigoproctus giganteus, assembly GCF_048544385.1. Taxonomy (NCBI): domain Eukaryota; kingdom Metazoa; phylum Arthropoda; class Arachnida; order Uropygi; family Thelyphonidae; genus Mastigoproctus; species Mastigoproctus giganteus. Next base: position 40,146,481 of record NC_143587.1, on the reverse strand, counting down.
AACCTAGAGCAGTATTTCTTAGTTGGAACAAAAAGCCTAGTAGCTTCCAAGATTACTTCCTTGAATTACTCAAGGAACTAATTGATTACATCTACAATTCATCCAAGTCTGAAAGCTGTTCACAGCTTGTTCACAATTTCTAGTTCTTTAATGAACTTTGTTTTGTGACATAAATATGTTGAATTTTTGTTAATTTTCATTTCTAGTAATGTCTATGTACAGATTACTCTGCCATTTAAAATAGTAAAGTGAAATAAATATTTATCCAAGAAAAGTTCTGCACTTTAAATTAAATGACAATAATATATTACAGGGTATATTAGAGTTGTTTTGCACATTTCATGTATGCTTTAATTGGAGTCTATAATTTTGTAACAAGAGTTCCTTATATTAGTAATAATTAAAGATGGCTAATTATCATTAATCAAATGTTAATAATTAATTAGATATGTTAATCAGATTAAGATTAGATGATTAATCAAATATTTACTTTCTTGTGTGCATCAGGAGATATATATTCAAAAGCATGTATAATTTCTGCTTTGGCACTTTAGAGTAAGCATTGATTAATGTTAATGTCTTCCTTTTCAGTTTAATATTCTTTGCTAAATTGGAATAGAATTTATATTAACCTGCTGTGCCCTGCCTGTTCAAAGGGGTTTAAGCTTAGGAATTAAAAAATAAATAAATAAAACCCCAGGAAGCTAAATCCAGAGAGTATGGCAGTGGGGGAGACACAGTGATGGAATAGTTCACAAGAAATACTTGAATGAAATACACCAGGTGTGCAGGGGCATTGTCATGATGCAGGTGTCAATTCCCTGAAGCCCATGTCTGGCCTGTTTCCTTCAAACAGCATCATGCAGTCACTGTATTAGTATTAGTGAAAGGAAGCCTAAGGCCATATGATGCAAAGAAGCCTAAGGCTTATACTGGACCAGCCAAAAAAATAAATAAATAAAATAAAAAAAAATAATAATAATAAAATAAAATAAATAATAAATAATAATAAGAGAAAAGGAAATAGACAACCTACGCATTTCCCTCCCCCTATAGGTAACTATCCAGCTGACCTTTGAATTTCAACTGTCAGCCTCTACCACCCATGTAGGTAACGCATACGTTATTTATAACTCGCTGGCTAAAATAAAACTTCCTGCAATCCAGTCTAAACATCTCTCCCCATAACTTGAATTTATTGTCCCTAGTTCTAGAATCATTTATAACTGCTAAAATTTTATCCTCATTCATATTGCCTCTCAGAGCCTTAAACACCTCAATCAAGTCACCTCTAAGGTGCCTAGTTTCCAAGCTATATGTGCAACCCACATATTCGAAATCTTTCCTCATACAGTATGGGTGCCTATTTGCTGATCTCACTAGGCAAGTTACCTGTATTCAGACCCTTTCAAGAAGCTCAATGTCTTTTTTTAGGTGCAGTCTCCACACTTGAACACAGTATTCCTTATCTCTACTAGAAAATGTTCAATAAATCATCAGTAGGACGCCATGGGCCTTCCTTGCAACCTGTCTACAATGCTCGGAGAACTTCACTGACCGTATTGTAACTCCCAAGTCCCTTTCTTCCACTACTGACTTTAGTTCAACTCCATCAAGTTGTATAAGGTATTTTGGGGTTACTGTTACCCAGGTGTAACCTTGCATTTTGCTGGATTAAAGCATAGCTGCCACTTTTCTGACCATCCCTGAAGTCGAACTATATCACTCTGAAGAAGATCTGCTTGGTGATGATCGCTAACCACTCTACCAATCTTTACATTATATGCAAATTTAGACATCATGTCCCCTATTCCTTCATCGATGTCATTTAAGAAAATCAAAAACAACAGTGGTCCCAATACTGATCCTTGGGGAATCCCACTTCTTACATTAACCCAATCTGAGGAATAGCCATTTATCACAACCTCTGCCTCCTGCCCTAAGCCATCTAAGGATTTTTCCTATGATTTCAATCTCTTCCAGCTTTTTTAGACCAGTGGTCTCAACTTTTTTGTCATGCACCCTTATTTTACTTAAAAGACTAGCATGCACCCTGTAATAAAAAATTAAATATATATAAGTTTAATATATATATTTTTTATTTATAAATAATTTACATGGGAGGCATTATATTATATCTAAAATCACATATAATTTTAAAAGATCACAAATAAAAAAAATACAAAACAAAATCAAATTGAAGTTCAGGTTTCAATATACATGTACTTGAATGTGCATGATCAATGCCATGATCAAATAAAGCCGTGCGATCAAAGAAATCTGCATATTGAAGTATTAAAAAACATTTATTTATAATTTTTATTTTCAATTATATTTCGAAAAACTAAAGTTTTCATAATTAATAAATATTGATTTATTGCGGATTATCTTGCACCCCCTCCCCCCAACTTTGGAGACCACTGACTGGTTGGTAATTCCACTCTTCTGAGATTCCACTGGATTGGAATCTCTTCTGAGTCCACTGATGCTTTAATAATTATCCTCAATGGTTTTGTATTCCTGATTCACTGTTGATAATGAGGGACAAATTCATAACAAGCAGTGTCCTGTGAGTCAAAAAATACAAGTGTGATCCTCACATTTGATCAATATTGCCTTGCTTTTTTTTTTTTGGATCTTGGAGAAGTCAGTCTTCCATTTAGAGGACTGAGCCTTTGTTTCCAGGTCATAGCCATACACTCATGATTCATCATCAGAATGGAGTAAGAAACAAAGTATGGGTCAGCAGCAGCACATTGACAAAGAGCTTAACATGCGAGAACTTGCTCCTCACTGTGATCATTGGATGATTGTTTTCTACATCAGCATGTTCGGGAGGCAACTAGAGAGAGTAATACTCTTGATTTGATTATCAGCAGTGATTCTTCATGCATTAAGAATCTGCAGATAAATGTACCACTAGGTGGCAGTGATCACAGTGTGCTGAAGTGGGATTTACTCAAAGAGGTAACTACCATTAGGGGTAAAGGGAAGGGTTATTGCTTCCGTAAAGGCGACTACGATGGACTGAGACAGTATTTAAATTCTATACAGTGGGACCAACTGATGATATTACCAACAGCAAATTCAAAATGGGAAGCATTCAAAGAACTTATCTTGGAAGCTACTAGGCTTTACATACCAACTAAGAAATATTGTTCAAGGTTTAGGCCAAAATGGATGTCAGATGAACTAATGAGGCATATGGCAGAGAAGAAAAATGCATGGGATACTTACAAATTAACACATGACACAGAGCCTATGATAGATACAAGTTGATATGCAACCAAGTTACAAAGGAGGTTAGGCAGGTGAAGGCAGATTACGAGAAATCCTTGGCAAGGGATGCAAAGAAAAACAGCAAAGAGTTCTTTACTTATGTAAACTCTAGAAGGAAGGGGATGAATCAGATTGGTCCACTTGATATTGATGGGTCAACTGTTGATGATCCTGCTCAGGTAGCTAACAAACTAAATGAATATTTTGCATCGACATTCACACATGAGGAGTTATTCAGCAAGGGGAATGCCAGAGGTGTATTCAACTCTAGCAGTAAGCTACAGAATCTTCGAATAACTGGGAGTAAAGTGGAGGAGAAACTGTTGAAGATAAACACAAGAAAGGCACCCGGGGTGGATGGGATCTATCCAGTTATATTAAAGGAGGCAGCAAAGGAAATAAGCAAACCCTTAGCCATAATTATGAGAGCTTCCTTGGACTCAGGGGAGGCACCCATAGACTGGAAATGTGCAAATGTGACCCCAATTCACAAAGGAGGATCAAAGGCTGACACAAGTAATTATAGACCTGTGAGCTTAACTTCTGTTCCAGGAAAATTAATGGAGGCACTGGTTAAAGAAGCATTGCAGGATCATTTAGACAAGACTTCAGTTATAGCTCAGACAGCATGGTTTTGTTAAGGGGAAGTCTTGCCTGACCAACTTGATTGGATACTATGATGCAGTCACAAAAGAACTGGATGCAGGGAATAACTTTGATATTATATACTTGGATCTTAGAAAGGCTTTTGATACTGTTGCACATGGAAGACTGCTACACAAATTGGAGCAGTGTGACATTGGAAGCAAATTGCTGCTATGGATAAAGGGGTGGTTGAGGGGGAGAAGACAGAGAGTGGTAATCAATGGACACTGCTCATCGTGGACTAATGTTATTAGTGGAGTCCCTCAGGGCTCAGTGTTGGGTCCATTATTGTTTTCTGTATTTATAAATGATATTGATGATGGTATATCAAGCTTAATGTCCAAGTTTGCAGACGATACAAAGGTTGGCAGGGTTGTCAAGGACACTACTGACACTATGCTACTGCAACAGGATCTGGAAAGGTTGAGCAGATGGGCTGAGAGGTGGCAAATGAAGTTTAACATTGACAAATGTAAAGTACTACACATGGGAAACAGCAACCCCAGAGCAACGTATCAACTCTGTGGTACTACACTGACAGTGGTAGAGAATGAAAGGGACTTGGGGGTGGTTGTGCAGGCAGATATGAAGTTCTCTGAGCAGTGCAGACGGGCTGCAAGAGTAGCTCATGGAGTATTGTCAATGATATACAGGAATTTTTCCAGCAGGGATAAGGAGGTGATTATTCCATTGTATAAGGCAATGGTCAGGCCACACCTAGAGTACTGTATACAGGTCTGGAGGCCTCATTTCAAGAAGGATGTAGAGCTGCTGCAACGAGTACAGAGAAGGGCAACAAGATTAGTGAATGGAACAAAGGGGTGCTCTTACGAAGAAAGGCTTAAGTTTTGCAAATTACAGTGTCTGGAGACTAGGCACCAGCGAGGTGATCTGATAGAGGTGTATAAAGCCTTGAATGGTTTAAGCATGCTCAATGCTGATGGGATTCTTCCTCTAGCTCAGAAAAATCATCTGAGAGGGCATAAATTCAAATTGAGGAAAGACAGATGTAGGATAGACGTGCGGAAATTTGCCTTTAGCCAGCGGGTGGTTGGTTGGTGGAACAGACTTCCATCCCTTGTGGTGGAGGTTGATAGCCTAAATAAGTTTAAGGCTCAGCTGGACAGGTATTTTGAACGAACAGAGGGGTGAAGTGGAAGTGGGGTTTTTTTTTTTTTTTTTTTGGCTGATGCTGCATAAGCTTGCTTTCTTGCATCAAATGCCTCTACTAATGCTAATACTAATGCTAATCAGTTAGGGTACTACTAGGCACAAACTTGTTTATAATGCATCATTCACAAGTCTTGTGCTAAAATCGATTGATATGTCAGATAAGAAATACCTTTTTGTCACATAAGAAACATTGCAGATAGTTAAACATTGATCATATCATGAACATGAATGATAGAATCATTGGTTTTTTTTTTAGTTGAAGGGTAGTCATAATGAGGATCATCTTCAAACAACAAGAAGCCCTGGCTAAGGTAAAGAAAGCCAACACGAGAGCGACGAGAAACGTCAGATAACTTACGGGGAAAATTAGTTTCCCGACACCGGACTCTAACGCTGCTCACTTGGTAATCAGACAGTAGGTGTTATCAGTCTGGAGCCGAAATCGAGAAGGATATACTGATTGACAGGTAGGCATGGCAAACGATGAAATGATTGGTGGTCGGTGCAACAGATGGAAGTTTTGGAATTGGTGAAAGAAATAAAAGAGGTGAAAGACTTGTGGAATTTGCAGAATCTCAAGGACTGTCAGTAATGAACACTTTTTTCAAGAAAAGGGTGAACAAAAAGTGGACATGGAAGAGTCCAAATGAATTAACTAATAATGAAATTGACTTCATCCTCACTAACAGAAGATATATTGTGAATGATGTTACCATCCTGAATAAGGTAAATGTTGCAAGTGATCACAGAATGGTAAGATGTACACTTGATATAGATGTAGGAAAGGAAAGGAAGGGAAAGGAAAAAACTGACTCGAGTAAATAATACAAAGGTCTTTGAGATAACAGAAGAGGAGAAAAAGCAGTATGTACTGGAACTTAAGAACAAGTTTGAGCTTCTGCAGACTGCTCAGGACCAAGATACTGACAAGGAATATTACAACTTTCTGAAAGTGATAAAGCCCAAGAAACCTATAGGCAAAAAGAAAAATAAGGCAAAAAGAAGAAAAAAGGCAAAAGTAATGAAATCCAAATAAGAAAAAATTAGTCAAGACACACTTGTCATGATGAAACAAAGACGACAAATGAAGAGCAAGAAAAACACTAACAGAGAGAAAATTGAGTATACTGAGTTATGCAAAGCCATTAGAAAGAGACTCAGAGAGGACATAAGAAGATTTAACACAAGAAAAGTAGAACAAGCATTAAGGGAAAACAAAGGATTTAAATCAGCAGCCATGAGCAGTAATACAGAAAGACAAATGATACTGAAACTGAAGAATAGCAATGGTGTACTTATAAACAGCAGAGAAGGCATAATTCAAAAAGCAGAAGACTACTATAGAGAATTATACAAGGAGCGAGGGAATGATTCCAGCAGTGGGGAAGATGGATTGCAAAGTAGCAACACTTACGACATACCCGATATTTTTCCGGATGAGGTAGAACATGCATTGAAGAAAATGAAGAATTAGAAAGCCCCGGGGGAAGATGAAGTTGCTGTAGAGTTGTTAAAATTGGGAGGAAGAGACATAACACGAAAACCAGCAAGGCTCTTCACAAAGTGCATTAGAAAAGGTGTGACGCCTAAGCAGTGGAATAATGCAATCATAGTTTTGCTGCATAAGAAAGGAGATAAATCAGAAATTGGAAATTATAGACCAATTAGCTTGTTATCCCACATCTACAAGTTGTTCACAATGGTCATTACAAACAGATTAGAAAGAATACTTGATGAGAATCAACCGAAAGAGCAAGTTAGCTTTAGGACAGGATTCTCAACTATGGATCACCTTCACATAATATCACAGCTAATGGAGAAAGCAAATGAATATAAAACGCCATTATGCCTGGAATTTGTGGATTATGAAAAGGCATTTGACTCCATACAGCATAAGGCAATGTTTCGGGCACTGGAAAGACAAGGCATAGATACCCCATATATTATGATTTTGAAGAAAATATATGAGAGTGCTACCTCCTTTATCAGACTAGACAAAGACAGTGGGAAATTTAAAATCGAGAAAGGAATTTGACAAGGAGACACAATATCTCCGAATCTGTTTACTGCTGCCCTTGAGGAAACTTTCAGAAGATTAGACTGGTCGCAGAAAGGAGTCAATGTGAACGGAGAGTACCTAAACCATTTACGATTTGCAGATGACATTGTGGTCATAAGCCACGATCCCAAAGAATTAGAGGAAAATCTTAATCAGTTATGCACATTTAGTAAGGATTTTGGACTAAAGATGAATATGGCTTAAACAAAAGTAATGATAAACAAGTATGCCATAGAAAGGGATATAATGATTGAAGGGGTGGTAATTGAAAAGGTGGATTTATATACTTATCTAGGACAAGTCATCAGTTGTACTAATGATAAATGACTGGAAGTCAAGAGAAGAATAAATTTTGGATGGATAGTATTCAGGAAATATAGTCACATACTGAAGAGCATCCCAGTTTGTCTGAAACGTAAAATAATGAACCAATGTATACTCCCCACCATGACTTATGGAAGTGAAACTTGGGCACTCACCAAAAGAATGGAAGAGAAGCTGAGAACTACACAGCAAGAATGGAACGAATTATACTGGGAATCAGACTGTTAGATAAGAAGAGAAACACGTGGATTAGGCAGCAAACTCAAGTAAAGGACATTCTTATCAAAACTAAAGAACTAAAATGGTCTTGGGCAGGACACATAGCTCGAAGACATGATGACAGATGGACTAAGAAAATAACAGAATGGTACCCAAGAGGAGCCAGAAGAAAACCCTGGAAGACAAAGGTGGAGATGGATAGATGAAATTCGTGAGTTTTTGGGTAGTAAATGGATGGCCAGCTACACGGATGACAAGCTACTGTGTAGTCATTGGTTGGCATTATGATGTGTATTTATGAGTAAAGAATGGTGCATAATAGTTTTGTGATGAACGATAAACAGGTAATAGCAGCGATGAATCTTTTGAAGATGGAAGAAATTTGTAAGGAAAATAAAACATTAGTTCATTTTTTGATGAAAACTAATGAAAGTTTCGTTCCGTTGATTTTTATGTTCTTCATTGTTTTTTTCTCATTATTAAAAGCAGATTTTTGGAGTTCATGAGTGTTTTTACTATATTGTTGATTTAGGTATGATTACAACCTGACCTTTTTTCACCACTAGGGCATATTATTGAACAAGAAAATAAAAATACAGTCATAAAAAATTTATTTTTTTATGAATGTACTGTATTTCTAAATATGACTGTGATTCTAAAGAAAGAAGGTTATGTTACTCTCTCCACTTCGGGAGGGGTTCAAGCTCCCATGGGATTCAAGTGGAGGTGATCTGATCTGTTTTTTTCACCATTATGGAAAGCATTCGTTAGGGCATATGCGATTAGGGCAAGTTACCACATTAGTGATTTTGAGTGCTACTAAACCGATGTTATCATGTGTTGTATTTATGCACCAATCAGCACATTGTTTGCCACGCCTACCTGGCCTCCGTAGCCGAGTGGGCAGGAGCGGGAGTGCAGTAGCACACGCTCTTTGAGTAGACCGGGGTTCAAGCCCCTGACTGCTGAATACGGTCGATCTGCCAACCCGCACTGGACCAGCGTGGCAGATTATGGTCCATTTCCCTCAGCATGAATTGTTGAGGAGGCTTCCACCCTGCAGTGGGTTGATAATGGCTGCACTTTACTTTTTTTTTTACCTGTCAATCAATATATCGTTCTCAACTTTGCTCCAGATCGATAACACCTACCGTCTGTTTAACCAGCGAGCAGTGTTAGAGTGCCCTATCGGGAAACTAATTTTCTGCATAAGTTATCCAACTTTTCTCATCTTTCTCATGTTGGCTTTCTTTACCTTCGCCAAAGCCCTCTTTAAACTTGGCAAACCATTAAAGCCTTCAAATGACACATAGCATCTTCTCTTAAAGTTGTTTTTAATTTCCTGGGTTTGTGTTGTATTTTTTTCAAATTTGTAACAAAATTTGATGCAAATTTGCTACTCAGTAAAATTGCTCATTTTAAAATGTGATGAAACACAAAACACTTTCTATTCAGTCTTCCCTGATTCAGAGACTGGCTACTGATAATCAGGTTATTCGTGCATTACTATGTTTAGATTAGTCCAACCATGTTTTAGCAAGTCACGACTCCTTATGACACTGCAGTTTCAAGATACAGCCACTCCCTGACTTACGTAAGGGATGAGTTCCACAGAACTATACGTAAGTGGGAATTTCCCCCATGTTTGTGCAGCACTCGCAACTGTGCTCAATTGATTGGATTAAAAAAAAGAAAATATTGTTCGACACGAACATGTAAATAGAATTATTTATTGTATTTATTCAATTTTTTATCTCATGCACAGGAAAAATTAAAAAAGTGCAATTTCAAAATTATAAAATTACAGAAAAAGAGAGGAGACAGGCATAACATTAGTAAGTTTTACGTCTCGAGCATCGTTGCCAGAATCAGCGTCTTCAGCTGATAAGTAAGCCGCTGCAGAGGTTGCGGGCTGTGGAGATTTAGAAGGGGTCGGCCGCTCAACCTTACGAAAGAACATATTAATGGATGATTTTTTCTTTTCATCATAGATTTCTTTGTAGCAAGCAAGCATATCATTCACCCCTCTGTTAACTTTTAAGAATCGTTCACTGTCAAGATCCATCTTCTTAAACCTCGCCATTGCCGATGCAATTTCACAAAATGCCATTGCCATCTCTCTGGTGATGAAGCATCTCAGCTCCTCATTTGGTTCATCTTGAGCTTCGTCAGCATTATCTTCTTTCACTATCACTGCCTGCAAGTCAATAAGTTCTTCGTTATATAATTCCTTCTCTTCTTCCTCTATTAACTCCTCCACATCTTTGGCATCAACCTCCAACTGAAGTAGCTCTGCAACCGTTACAATCTTATCTGTAACCTCTTCATATGATTCGTCTTTTTCAAATCCTTCGAAGTCTTTTAATTCCCATGGATATATTTTCTTCCATGCACCATTTAAACAACTTTTAGTAATTTCCACCCAAGCCTTATTAATGTTTAAGATGGCATGGTAAATATTGTACGATTTCCAAAAGTCTCTTAACGTAAAATTTTTTTCACCATTTACAGCAGACAGTAAGTAAGTAAGTAAGGTGCAGCCATTATCAACCCACTGCAGGGTGGAAGCCTCCTCAACAATTCATGCTGAGGGAAATGGACCATAATCTGCCACGCTGGTCCAGTGCGTGTTGGCAGATCGACTGTATTCAGCAGTCAGGGGCTTGAACCCCGGTCTACTCAAAGAGCGTGTGCTACTGCACTCCCACTCCTGCCCACTCGGCTATGGACACTAACAGACAATACAGCAGACAATGCCTGAGCAAATGTTGTGCGTAAATAGTATGCTTTTAAATTCGAAATAACACCCTGATCCATAGATTGGATGAGTGAAGTCGTGTTTGGAGGTAGAAATATGACTCTGATGTTCGAATTGAAAACATCTAGATGCGTAGGATGCCCAGGAGCATTATTTAATAGAAGCAAAATCAGAAAGGAACGTCGTTGTCTTTACAATATTTTTCAACTTCACGAATGAAGCAGCATTTAAACCAATGTTGTTATCTATGCTCTCTGGTTCGATTGGAAATGCACAGGTCGGGTGGCTTTATTGATGCCCTTAAATGTACGGGGATTTCTAGAATGATACACAAGCAGTGGTTTTAATCTGTAATCTCTCGCTGCATTAGCCTCAAGCAAGAGCATGACCCTGTCGTTTGAAGCCTCGAAACCTGGCATTGTTTTTTCCTCTTTGACAATGTATGCTCGATCTGGCATTTTTTTCCAATACAGAGCAGTCTTGTCAATGTTAAAAATTTGCTGCGTTGAATTAAAAATTTTTTCCAACACATCACAAAATTTCTCTGCAGCTACAGAATCAGCACTGACAACTTCACTGCATACCTTAACGTTGTGGAAACCAGCATGATCCTTGAACCTATTAAACCACCCATTGCTTGCTTGCCACGAACTTGGCTTGGGGTTTGCTGTACTTATCCCTAATAATTTCATAAATACTTCTTGCTTTTGCTTGAATGGCCATTGGACTCGGGGGCACTTGCTTCTGAATCTTATTTATCATCCATATTATTAATAGCTTTTCTATCTTTGATATATAGCACCTGAATACTGTTTTGTGATCACTCTTGATCTTAAATGCATTGATCCTTTAACATGTTCTTTTATACACGCACTGTCCTTTGAAATAGCATTCACTGTCGAAGCAGTGAGACTTAATTCCTTCCGACCGGGCTAGCCGGGTGGGTAAAGTGCCTGCCTGGCAACCCAAAGGTCGTGGGTTTGAATCCCACCTCGGGCTTGGATCAGAGTACTGCAAAAATCTTGGGAGGTGCATTATGGCCATAGAAACTGATGCGGCAACAACTAACTAAAAAAAAAAAAAAAAAAACAAACTTAATTCCCATGCAATAGATGACAAACTTTGTTCGGTTTCATACTACTTAATTAATCATCTTCATTTCTAAATCAATTTTGCTTTGTTTCCCAGCACTTCTAGCACTTGCACTTTCTGTTGGTCCCTTTACCTTCACCATTGTAATAAGTAAATAGGAATGAAGAGAAGATTCTTCAAATTTGTTTTTTATATGATTGAAGATTTCAGTGAAGGGGAACACACTTCACCATAATAACGTAAAACACAATTCCAGTTATCGGTATTATCGCAAATGCAATAAGATCGAGTTTACTACCTGTTTATAATAGATTGCGCTAACAGAAAAGCCCAATAAACCGGAAAGTGCAAATTGTTTTTATTGTTTTTTGATAGTGACCTCCTGAAATGTGTTTTAAAAAAAAATCAGAAAAGCGTTTAAAATTGATTCTTATACCAGAACATATGATTATGATGAAAGTGTAGTGCAATTTCCATTATAAATATGACCTTTTAGAGCAGTTTTTTTCAACCGGGGTGCTGCAACAACATTCTTGGGGTGCCGTGTAATTTGGGTTTAAGTTACTTAAAGTTATTATTATTTTATTTTATTTTTATTTGTATATTTATTTCATTATAAAAAGGTGTGCACTATCCATTGTACCGTATCTTTTTAATTTCCATAATTGATCTTTATTTAGTACCTCTATATAAAGAATAAAATTATTATATAGGTATATATTAAAAGGTCAAAAACCATTGTGTTAGGTATTTCTTTTGGCCTAGGGGTGCTGTGAAAAAATTACTAGGACACTAAGGGTGCCGTGAACCAAGAAAGTTTGGGAACTTCTGTTTTAGAGAGGTAAATAGCTTAGTTATATAGCGAATTTTCAAATTCCAAAGACTTGGAACGAATTACAAAAAAAAAAAAAAAAAAACCCCATTGTGTTATTGGGTTCACATTACAATATTTTCACAATACCTCCATTTATTCCTACAGATGCAAAATACGTTTCTTTTTTTTTTTTTTTTTTTCAGTTTGCACCAGCTGGCAAAAACTTACGTAAAGTCGAATTTGCATAAGTCGAGTATTACGTAAGTCAGGGAGTTCCTATACGGTCAGTCCCCAAACTTTTTAATCACATCCTTTAGAGATAGGGAGGTCATAATCCCACTATATAAGGCAATTGTAAAACCACATTTGGAATACTGTGTTCAAGTATGGAGATCTTATCTGAAAAAAAAAATTGAGCTTCATGAATGGGTCTAAAGATGGGCAATCACATGGTGAGATTGGCAAAAGGTTAACTGTATGAAGGAAAACTGATTATGTGGACTAAAGAGCTTGGCAAACAAGCACCTCAGAGGTGACCTGATTGAGGTTTATAAGGCTTTGAGAGAAATGAATGAAGTGAATTGAAGTGAATGAAAGTGGAATTTTCACTGTTCTAAAGAATTCCAGAACTAGGGCCATAAATTGAAATTACAGGGAAGAGGTTTAGACTAGATTGTGGGAAGTTTTCTTATAGCCAGCAAGTCATTGATTGCCAGAACAGGTTGCCTTCACAGGTAGTTGAGGCTGACAATTTCAATAAATTCAAAGGTCTACAGGATAGTTACCAATGTGAGGAGGGAAGCACATAATTTTTTTTTCTTATCTGTTTGTTTGTTTTTTTTTAATGGCCTGTGCAGCAAAAGCCTGTGGCTTCCTTGTAATATGGTGAATACCGTTACTATTACTATCCCACGTATATAGATATTTTCCTTTATTATATTTTATTTTAATACTCGAAAACTGCTCTGTTTGCTCAGGAGTAAAAAAAAAAAATTGGAAATTATTTTCAACTTTTTCTGCTGAAAAGTTCAAGAAAGTTCAAGTAATTTTACATTGAATAGGTTAAAGATTATCAGGCACACCTACTTATGGATTATATGTTAATTTATCAATTCTTCAAGAATGTAGTTTTCATAAGAGTTTCAATCCCATTTGAAGTTGTTTTTTTTTTACCTTGTTTTTTTTTTTTTTTTTTTTTTTTTTTTTTTCTGTTTGATTTAGGGCATGGAAGATTGCATGAAAGCAGGAATGGTGCATTCAATTGGGCTTTGTAATTTTAATAGCCAACAAATAGAGCGTATTTTGCGTATAGCAGAAATTAATCCTGTAATGAACCAGGTAAAACTTTGTTAGTAACTCAAGAGAACTTATTTTAATTATGCTCCCCAATTATATTAAATTATTTTTTTTTTGTGTGTGTCTGTGTTTCAATTTGTTTTTAAATTTTTTTGATAGCTCTATAATAGCTTTTATGTTTTTTGAAACGTTATGCCCTTTTATAATTCATAGATAGAATGTCATCCCTATCTCACCCAGAAGAAATTAATTGATTTCTGTAGGGATCATAATATTGATATCACTGCTCGCTCTCCCTTTGGAGCTCCAATTACTAAAGAGTAAGTTATGATATAAATTTTTATGTTGTAATATATTTCATAATTATAACTTTAATTCTTTGCTGACGAAATCAAGAATTTTCATTCGATACAAAGACCAGAAACCAGATTTTTACTAGCTGGTTAAGCTTATCAAGAAATGGTCTTGCTATACATATGTACAGCATGACCAGTCTTGTATATACACTGACATCCAGAAATTAAGTTAAATCATAATATGCACTTTTTTTTTAAATGTAATTACGTAAAATTTACACAAAATGAAATTTCCTGATGTAATTTAACATATATAAATCCAAATGTGACATCAGATTAGGGGTGTAATTGTTTGTAAAAGTTGAAAACTATACAGAAATGCTTTTAAATATCATTTTATAGATGACTTACAGTTCTCTATAAAGTAATTTAAAAATTATTAAATATCAATTTTTAATGACTTTATAGAGAACTTTCAAAAATATAATCACACTCAAAATTGTAAAAAAAATCAAATTTTTTTTGAAAAATCATAAAAATGAAATTAAACTCATAAAAATCATAAAAATTAAATTAGAAAATTAAACAATAATAAAACTCCATTGTTACTTATATTTTTCTTTACAATAATATCCTATTTGTTTATATATATATTATTTGATTCAGTAACAATGAAATTTCATTATTTTTAATTTTTTTATTATTTTTTATGATTTTTGCATGAAAAAACATGAGAGAGTAGCAATTCTATTCATTGCCTGCAAAGGTATACTCAGTGGCATCGTCGACATGTGTCATCGGACATTCCGGGCTCCTTGCTGATGTATTTTCTGTAGTTCCTGGTGTGGATTACCTGGTCTTGGATGGCAAACATGAATCCTTCAGTCTCGGGGAAGAGCGTCCCACTCATAAGACATGCATTGGAAGCAATTTTATCTGTGATCTTAATAGAGGTCATCGTAGTGTTTGCCATGGAGTGTCTTCTTTGCCCATTGTCTAGCTTTGTTTGTGCCTCCTGGTTGGGAGGGACTCCTCACTTAGGTTGAATGGGGTATACTGCTTGTCTGTCTTCCTTATGGCCTGCTGGAGTGCTGCTGTGTGTTTCTAAAAGTAATCCTTCAGGTTAGCAATTGCTGTCTTCTATTGCTCAATGAGGTCTATCAGGCCCCTTCCTCCTTCTTTCCAGGCAATTATCAGTCTCTCAATGGCTGATTTCAGGTGGTGTTGGTGGCTCTTAGTCATCATTGTCCTTGTCATGATATCCTCCAGCTTGGTGTTAGTCCAATCTATGATCCCGAAGGAGTATGTTAGCACTGGGACTGCATAGATGTTCATGGCTTTAACTGTGTTCCCTCTGTTCAGCTTTGCTTTCAGCAGGCTTCTGAGTCTCTAATGATATTTTTTGGTCAGATAGGCCTTAATTTCCTTGTGCTGTAACTGCTGAGCCTGCATCATCCCCAAGTATTTGTAGGCTTCTCCCTCTGCCATGGCTTCGATCTCTTTACCAGTCTGCAGCTGGTAGTTTCGGTTGACTAATTTTCCCTGGTGCAATCCGTGGTTCTTGCATTTGTCTAGACCAAATTCCATCCTAATATCATTGCTGAATTCTTCGGTGATCTGGAGTAGTTGCTGGAGCTACTTCTCAGTTCCTGCATACAGCTTGATGTGGGTGAGGGTGTACAGGTTCTTCCTTCCTTCTTTGAGGTTATATTTGTACTTTCTACTGTTGGGCATGGTGGATAGTGGATTAAGTACTGGACAGAACCACAATGGTCTCAGGGCATCACTGAAAGATTCCTCTCCTGATTGGGATTGGCCTGGTTGTGATGTTTTCGACCTTAATGGTGGTACTCCATTTCATCATCATTTCTCCTAGGAGGTTTGTCACTATCAGATTGACATTAGATGTTCAGTGCCTCTATTAGCCAGAGGCACAAAGTTGAAGGCCTTGCGGTAATCGATGTAGGCTGTATACATGTTGCAGCACTTCTTGTAGGCTTGCTCCATACCCACAGCATCTACGGTTAATTGCTCCTTGCATCCTTTGCTCAGCCACTTGCATCCTTTCTGCTGTTCAGCCATTATGTTCTGGCTCTCCAAGTGGTCTGATGTCTTCCTGGTTATGCAGCTGGTTAGGATCTTGTACATTGTTGGGAGACAGGTGATCGGCCTATATTTTGCCAGGTTTCTTGTATCTTCGTTTTTAGGCTTCAGATATGTGATTCCTTGAGTGAGAAACTTTGGGATTGTCTCTGGGTGCTTTATCATTCAGGTGATCTGCTCTGCCAGGTGCTTGCATGTGCAAGTGAGCTTCTTGTACGAGTAGTTGTGGACATTATCTATTCCTGGAGTTCACCAGTTGCGAGAGTTCTTGATCATCTTTTTCACTTCTTCCTGAATCTCCCACTCTTCCATTTCTTTACATTCTTAGTTTTCTTGCGTTCCAGTTCTATCCAGGGTGCTCGGCTGTTGTGTCTTACTTCCCTGCTCCATATGTTTCCCCAGAACTCCTCAATCACCATCTGATTGGGTGGTCCATTTCCTTGTTTGGTGTCTTCTCCAAGACTCCTGTAGAAGCCTCTTTGGTCCTCATCGAAAATTCAGTTGTTTATTTTCCTCTGGGAGCTCTCTTTATATCAGCATAGTCTCTTGCTGAGTGCAAGGAGGTTCTGTTTCACTGTGTCCAAGTACTCTCCTATTCTCTGATTTTTTTGTCTCATGTGGACGCTGTCTCTCTTGAGGATGCTCTTCACTTTTCCAATTAATTTCTTACTCCTATTGCCCCATTGGTACTGGGTCAATTGGCCTATCTTGACTCTTAATTCTTCTATCTTCTGCTGAAGTCTTCTTTCCCAAGCTGGCGGTTCCTTCTGTTTTCGGTTCTTCTGCTGCTGGTCTCTCGTTTCTCTTGCATTAATCCTAGTGGCTGCTACAGCAGCACAATACAAGGCTATGTGGATGGCCTCCAGTGTTGCACAATTGTTGTAATGTTGTATTGAGGTAATGTGGTATTATTTACTGATTGAGGCCGTCTGCGACTCTCCACAAGGTTCTATTCAGCTTCTGCTTCGGAATCACGAGTCTTTGTGGGGTCCATTCTTTCAAATTTTTTGGCGCACAAATAGCCTTAGATGCTGATGCGCCATAAAAATCCTAATAACCAACCAACCAATCTTTCAAATTCTGTTAGGGCCTTCTTCCATTCTGGATATCATGATCTCGTCTCTTTCCACTTCAGTTACTATAGGTTGTATTTCTTCCCTCTCTTCCTCCTCTGGTTCAGTGGTGGTATGTTCTTCCTCCTCTGGTTCCATATTCTTTATCCTTTGTAGTTGATCGCTCACGTCCGTCCTGCTTGATTTTTTTCCAAGATTGTAGGAGCTATCAGGATCTTCGTGATGATGGTTGGTATGTAGTCTCGCCCTGTAAGTTGTCATGTCGGTTTCCAGCTTCATTTTTTTGTAGTATGCTTGCATGATGTATGTATTCATTTCGGTGCTCTTATTATTATTATTAGCCATATGGTGCAAGGAAGCCTGAGGATTAAACTGCACCAGCCAAAAAAAAGAAAATTCTGAATTACGCCGAGAGCAAGAGAGAGAAAGAGAGTGAGAAAGAGAGAGAGAGAGAGAGAGAGAGAGAGAGAGAAAAAATAAGAGTCAGAGGTAGAAAGGAATCACTAAGAAGGAGAAGAATGATGATATCCAGCTCAAGACCCCTAGGTGTGCCAAGACCATACTCACCATATGTGAGTCTCTGGGTTTATATTCCAGCAATCAACCACTTGCTAACCAATGGCAAATTTCCGCAATTCTATTCTGCAACTGTCTTTCCTCAGTTTGAATTCATGCCTCCTTGAGTGCATACGCGAGTAGCCTTGTGCAGGCGAAGTTTTTACTGCTCCTGGAAATAGAGAAGTTTATTCTGTTTTATTAGCTTAAATTGGCATATTAAATTATTTTCTAGAGTAGCTTTATATTCCTAGTTACGATACTTAGTTTAAAGTTTAACTTAAAGATTTTGTAGGTTATTACTTAGTATCGGCAGTGGTGGATTTCTGCACAGGCGCACGAGGCACGCGCCCGGGGCCTTTTAAATCAAGGGGGGGCCTCAAATCTCAGGTCTCAAAAAAAAATTTTTAATTGTTTCATTCTAAATTTTTACACTCATCTTTATTACTGTTACTGAATAAAACTATAATTTAATATAAGAATTTAGTAAACTCTTATGCGAATATCCCTACATATTATATAAAATATCTATGCGAACTAAGTGAATCTGAAGTAGAATACATATTATCATTAATGCTTAAATTAAACACTTCCAGTTTTTTCCTAGTGGAGGTAATTCCACGAGTGAAGAACCCTGTGATGATATTGCTCAAGAAACGATATTAGATTTGTTCGCGGAGGCAGTTCAAAACTATTCGCAAATAATTGGGAACCAATAAGCAAGCGCAGTAGTCTTTTAAAGTCTCTGAAATCACTACTGCACTGGCTCACGTGTAACGGAGCATCGTCTTTTTTAATAGCTTTCAGAACTAACGTTTCACTCATGAATCTCACGAAAATATTTAGGGGGGGGGCCTCAAAATTGAATTGCACCTGGGGTCTCTCAAGTGCTAAATCTGCCACTGAATATCAGTAAGGGTATCCCATCCGGGTGTTACAAGTTTTGCAGCTCTGCTGAACGGAAAGTTTTTTAGCCATATTTAGCCACTTTATTGACCAATTGTTATATTATATTATTTTCTATAAGTAGCTTATAGACCTAGTCAAGATCCTTGGTTTATTCTGAATTGTGACAGCGAGATTTTGGAAATTAATTTAATACTTAAGTGTCCATAGATTTGCCGTTCGTAACTTGCTGCCATTGTTATACGATACAACATTATATCCCGAACTAGATAGCATTAGCTTAAAATAGTATAATATATTATATAATATTGTCAATTAATCAGTAAAATCTATTAATCTTGTTAAACTTCATTGTCAATTAAATTGTACTTTTTAACTAAATATATAATGACTTAGATTTTACAAGCGTACCATAATTAATTAATACATAACTTGATACAAAAGTTATATAAACGGAACTCGTAGATAATACCCGATACTGAAAAATATATATATATATATAGTGTTATAACTGTGTTGGGATACAAGTTTAGGGTTATAATTTTGTACTGAAATTGAAATTTTAGTGAAATTAAATCGAAATCATGACTTAGACCAAAGCAGCAAAGCAAAAGGCTCCAGCTAATGGGAGTGCTATGGCTCAGGGGAGAACTGTGAGGGACAGTTGCCTTCAGAATCACAGCCTTTTAAAATGATCTGCTTGCTTGATTTTTGTGGAACAATCGTGTACGGGACATGATATTGCCATGGGGGATGTTCTTGTGTGTGTGCGCGATGTAAGGATGGGGGTGGATGCCCTCGAAGGATCTAAATTGAGGGGCCCATCATGCTCTCAGCTGCCCACATCAATGCCAGAGCTTTCACTTGATCATCACGCAACACATCACCAACCCCCAAGGCAGAATGTGCTGATCCCACTGGAACTAGTAGTTGTTGGTGACTCTATTCTCAGGGAAACTGGAAAACATGGTATGTAAAAAGGATAGGTGGAACAGGACCAGGGTATGTCTGCCAGGGGCAAAGGTTGATGACAATGTTGTAGAGCGAATATCATCTTTTAAGGGCACAAAAGGTGATATTGTTGTACAATTTGGCACTAATGATATTAAGAGCAGGAGACTGGCGGAATTACTTAAGTACAGGTCACTGTTGAAAAAAAAGCCTTGATTTAGGGTTGAATTTGAAAGTGTCTGCAATTCTGCCCAGACATGATAGGAGGGAGTATATGATGAGAGCCTTGCCGATCAATTCAGCCCTGGAAAAACTGTGCAGGGCCCAAGGGGTAGAATTTTTTTCAGCATGGTCTGTACGTGTTAACAGGAGAGACTGCTTCTATAGGGATGGGATACACTTAAATAGAAAGGGTGCAAGAATATTTGCTGATGCTATCGAGGCAGTGTTAGGTGGGTCAGAAAACTGCTAGCTTGGGGTGGATACAAGGACTAATAGATTAACAGTAGACACTGGCAGAGGTAAAAGTGATTCTTGCACTGCTTCTATTGGAACAAGCAGCAGCCTGGAAAACAAGATGCAGGGTACTTCAGAGACTGCTGGGATTCATTGCAGTACAAGTAAACACATGGGTTGTGTTAGGGTAGCTAAGAATAGGAACAAGTGCATGTATACTGCATGTACACCAATGCTAGGAGTTTGGTAAATAAATTTGATGAATTTCAGGTATTGCTCAAAACATCAGAGGCAGATATTGTTGGGATATCAGAGACATGGTGTCACACAGATAAAGGAATGCAGAACTGGAATTTGGGGAGTACAATGTGTACAGAAAGGATAGACTGGATAGGAATATAATAACAGTATAATAACAGTATAATAAGAAACTGTACAGGGAAATAGAGTGGGCCAGTAAATCAGAGTCTTATAATGGGGGATTTTAATTTTCCAGATATTGAGTGGAATTTGTGGATTGGTCACTCACACACTAGCAAACCTTTTATGGATTTATTGGATGATTGTTTTCTACATCCGCATGTTCGGAGGGAGTAATACTCCCACTAGTTGATCACTAGGTGGCAGTGATCACAGTGTGCTGAAGTGGAATTCACTCAAAGAGGTAACTACCATCAGGGGTGAAGGGAAGGGTTTTTTCTTTCGTAAAGGTGACTACGATGGTCTGAGACAGTATTTAAATTCTGTAGTGTGGGACCAACTGTTGATGTTACCAACAGCCAATTCAAAATGGGAAGCATTCAAAGAATTTATCTTGGAAGCTACTAGGCTTTACATACCAACTAAGAAATATTATTGAAAGTTTAGGCCTAAATGGATGTCAGATGAAGTAATGAGACATATGGCAGAGAAGAAAAATGCATGTGGTACATATAAATTAATGGGTAACATGGAAGCCTATGATAGATATAAGCTGGTCTGTAACCAAGTCACAAAGGAGATTAGGCAGGCAAAGGCAGATTATGAGAAATGCTTGGCAAAGGATGCAAAGAAAAGCAGAAAAGAGTTCTTTACCTATGTAAACTCTAGAAGGAAAGGGATGTATCAGATTGGTCCACTGGATATTGATGGTTCAACTGTTGATGATCCTGCTCAGGTGACTAACAAACTAAATGAGTATTTTCCATCTACATTCACACATGAGGAGTTATTCAAGAAGGGGAATGCCAGAGGTGAAGTAAATTCTCGCAGTGAGCTAGATGATTTTGTAATAACTGAGAGGAAAGTGGAGGAGAAATTGTTGAGGATAAACATAAAAAAGCACCCGGGGTGGATGGGATCTATCCAGTTATATTAAAGGAGGCAGCAAAGGAAGTAAGCAAACCCTTAACCATAATTATAAGAGCTTCTTTGGACCCTGGGCAGGTACCCACAGACTGGAGATGTGCAAATGTGACCCCAATTCACAAAGGAGGATCAAAGATTGACACAAGTAATTATAGACCTGTGAGTTTAACTTTTGTTCCAGGAAAATTAATGGAGGCACTGGTTAAAGAAACACTGCAGGATCATCTAGACAAGACTTCAGTTATAGCTTGGACACAGCATGGTTTTGTTAAGGGAAAGTCTTGCCTGACCAATTTGATTGGATACTATCCAGTTATATTAAAGGAGGCAGCAAAGGAAGTAAGCAAACCCTTAACCATAATTATAAGAGCTTCTTTGGACCCTGGGCAGGTACCCACAGACTGGAGATGTGCAAATGTGACCCCAATTCACAAAGGAGGATCAAAGATTGACACAAGTAATTATAGACCTGTGAGTTTAACTTTTGTTCCAGGAAAATTAATGGAGGCACTGGTTAAAGAAACACTGCAGGATCATCTAGACAAGACTTCAGTTATAGCTTGGACACAGCATGGTTTTGTTAAGGGAAAGTCTTGCCTGACCAATTTGATTGGATACTATGAGGCAGTCACAAAAGAACTGGATGCAGGGAATAATTTTGATATTATATATTTGGATGTTAGAAAGGCTTTTGATACTGTTGCACATTTTAGACTGCTGCACAAATTGCAGCAGTGTTGGCATTGGAGGCAAATTGCTGCTATGGATAAAGGGATGGTTGAAGGGAAGAAGACAGAGAGTGGTAATCAATGGACACTGCTCATCGTGGACTAATGTTATTAGTGGAGTTCCTCAGCGTTCAGTGTTGGGTCAGTTGTTGTTTTCTGTATTTATAAATGATATTTATGATGGTATATCAAGCTTAATGTCCGAGTTTGCAGACGATACAAAGGTTGGCAGGGTTGTTAAGGACACTACTGACAGTATGCTGCTGCAACAGGATTTGGAAAGGTTGAGCAGATGGGCTGAGACATGGCAAATGAAGCTTAACATTGACAAATGTAAAGTACTAGATATGGGAAACAGTAACCTCAGAGTAACGTATCAACTCTGTGGTACTACACTGACAGTGGCAGAGAATGAAAAGGACTTGGAGGTAATTGTGCAGGCAGATATGAAGTGTTCTGAGCAATGCAGACGGGCTGCAAGAGTAGCTCATGGTGTCTTGTCAGTGATATACAGGAATTTTTCTAGCAGGGATAAGGAGGTGATTATCCACTTGTATAAGGCAATGGTCAGGACACACCTTGAGTACTGTATACAGATCTGGAGGCCTCATTTCAAGAAGGATGTAGAGCTGCTGGAATGAGTACAGAGACGGGCAACAAGATTAGTGAATGGAACAAAGGGTTGGTCTTACAAAGAAAGGCTTAAGTTTTGCAAATTACAGTGTCTGGAGACTAGGCACCGGCGAGGTGATCTGTAGAGGTGTATAAAGCCTTGAGTGGTTTGAGCATGCTCAATGCTGATGGGATTCTTCCTCTTCTCCGAATAATCACCTGAGAAGGCATAAATTCAAATTGAGGAAAGACAGATGTAGGATAGATGTGCAGAATTTTGCCTTTAGCCAGCGGGTAGTTGGTTGGTGGAACAGATTTCCATCCCTTGTTGTGGAAGTTGATAGCTTAAATAATTTTAAGGCTCAGCTGGACATGTATTTCGAACGAACAGAGGGGCGAAGTGGAAGTGATTTTTTTTTTTTTTTTTTGGCTGATGCTGCATAAGCTTGCTTACTTACATCATATGCCTCTACTAATGCAAAAAGCAGGAGGAAGAATCTCATCAGCATTGAGCTTGCTCAAACCATTTAAAGTCTTAAACACCTGAATCAGATCACCTCGCAGGTGTCTAGGCTCCAGATGCTGCAATTTGCAGAACTGAAGCCTTCCTTGGTAAGAGCACCCCTTTGTTCCCCCACACCAATTTTGTTGCCCTTCTCTGTACTCATTCCAGCAGCTCTACATTCTTCCTAAAATGAGGCGTCCGGACCTATATGCAGTACTCAAGGTGTGGCCTGACTATTGCCTTATACAATGGAATAATCACCTCCTTATCCCTGCTAGCAAATTCCTGTATATCATTGACAAAACCTCATGACAGCCTGTCCTCTGGCAGCCTGTCTGCATTGTGCAGAGAACTTCATATCTGACTGCACAATTCCCCCAACTCTTTTTCATTATCCACTACCCTGATTGTAATACCACACAGTTACATTACGCTTTGGTTACGCTACCCATATGCAGGAATTTGGATTTTTCAATGTTAAACTTCAGTTGTCACTTCTCAGTCCACATGCCTAACTTTTCTAGATCCTGTTGCAGTAGAATACTATCATTTCCTTACTGTCATTAACAACCCTGCCAACTTTGTATCATCTGCAAACATGGACATTAAGCCTGATTTACCATCATCAGTATCATTGATAAATATAGAAAACAACTATTATAAATACCTATATCATTATAAATTTAATGATATTATAAATGCCTATTCAGTTTGCATTCAGTTAGGGCAATCAACAGTTAAACCATCAAAATCAAGTGGACAAATATGAATCAACCCTTTCCGTCTATTGTTTGTACAAGTAAAGAAGTCTTTGCTGCTTTTCTTGGCATTTTTTTCCAAAGACTTCTCATCAATAACAGTGTCCATTAACTCAACCATCCCTTTATCCACAGCAGCAACTTGCTCTTAATGCCATACTGCAGCAATTTGTACAGCAGTCTTCCATGTGCAACAGTATCAAAAGCTTTCTTGAAATCCAAGTATATGATATGAAAATTGTTTTTTACATCCAGTTTCTTTTTTACTCCATCATAATATCCAATCAAATTGCTCAGACAAGATACATTGGTACTTTACCTATATTACTGAGACTAATTAAAATAAACTTATATTTATTACTTGCTTAAATGTATTTTAATATTGACCATTTGAGTTAATATTTAGAAATGTAGGCATAGAAAAATAGACCGAATCACATTAACAAATGCATCTACATCAATAGCAATATTGATTAAGATAGTACAGGTTTTAAAAATTTTAAAAATTAGTAATCTAATTTAATTTTTTTTATCTTAGAGCAAGGAAAGAAGGACCAACCTTTTATGAAGACCCAAAAATTCAAGAAATTTCTCGGAGGCATAGCAAAACTGTGGCTCAGGTACATATAATAATACTTCATAAATCTTTGGAATAAGTTACCTCTACAGTTGATGCAAAATGCACAAAAGGCCTAGCATTCTTGCACTTCATGGCCAATATTAATGTAATTAATTAAATATAATATTATTCTTTTATTTGAAAATATGATTAGTTACAATAATATATATATATATATATATATATATATATATATAATTCTTGCACTCTGAGACAGCAAGAGTGGAAGGAGTTCACAAGAATGAAATACTCCAGTTAATAGTAATAATAATGGAGGCATGTGATGCAAGAAAACAAACATATGAGCTTATGTAGCATCAGCCAAAAAAAAAAAAAAAAAACAATTTCACACATTCGTACCCTCTAAAAGTTTGTCCAGTTCCTCCTTGAATTTATTTAAGCTATCGACTTCCACAACGACAGATGGAAGTTTGTTCCATCAATTAACCACCCACTGGCTAAAGGCAAATTTCCGCACATCTATTCACAGCTGCCTTTCCTCAATTTGAATTTATGCCCACTCAGGTTCGTAATCTGAGCAAGCAGAAGAATCCCATCAGAATTCAGCATGCTCAACCCATTCAAGGCCTTGTAAAGTAAAGTGCAGCCATTATCAACCCACTGCAGGATGGAAGCCTCCTCAACAATTCATGCTGAGGGAAATGGACCATAATCTGCCACGCTGGTCCAGTGCGGGTTGGCAGATCGACCGTATTCAGCAGTCAGGGGCCTGAACCCCAGTCTATTCAAAGAGCGTGTGCTACTGCACTCCTGCTCCTGCCCACTTGGCTACGGAGGCCTTCAAGGCCTTATACACCTCAATCAGATCACCTTGCAGGTGCCTAGTATCCAGCTACTGCAATTTGCAGAACTTAAGCCTTTCTTGGTAAGAAGACCCCTTCGTTCTCCTCACTAATCTTGTTGCCCTTCTCTGTACACGCTCAAGCAACTCAATATCCTTCCTAAAATGAGGCCTGCTGACCTGTATGCAGCACTCAAGGCGTGCCTGACTATTGCCTTATACAAAGGGATAAGCACCTCCTTTTTCTTACTAGCAAAATTCCTGTATATCAGGGGTGGCCAACAAGTCGATTGCGGCTTTAATATCGGTCGATCACGATGAATTTTAAATATATATAAAAAGTAGATTGGTCAGTCAAAATCTAAATATTATTATTATGTGCTCCACTGCATACGCTAATTACAAATCCGTTGAACTATATAACTACTCTTTTTGCCGTGCAGCCGCTTAGGCTTGTCTAATGAAAATTCACACAGTTATGTGGTGGAGAGCATAGTGTATGTGTTGAATTCTTATTTAGCTTAATATTAATAACTGGACAGTACTTATATGTTAATTTAATAACCTATGATTTAAAATGAATACTATGAAACTCACCTAGACTGAGTACACTCATAGACACGACCAGGTAATTTTTTTTTTTTTTTTTTTTGCCTGATGCTGCATAAGCTCATACATTTGCTTTCTTGCATCACATGCCACTACTACTACTATATCATCAAGAGTGGGAACTAGAATACTTTTTTTTGTAACAATAAAAAAAAAATGCTGTTGTTTGATTTGCAATGCTTCTGTGGCTATACACAAAAAAAGGACATTTAGAAAGGCACTTCAATGCACTGATTAGTAGTATTTTTGCATATAAATATCAATTTTTGGCAATGCCTAAGGATCTCAAAGGGAAAAAAATCCAATCATTTTGCAAATATGCAAGATCAATTGCAAAAATATCCTGTTTTTGAGTTTAATAGTGAGAAATATGTTTCTGAAATTGAGAATGTTGTGGTTGATTTTGAAACCAGATTCAGTGATCTTGTCCTGTCTTCCTTCACGGATTAGGCGATCAGCCTGTTCTCAAAGAGGTCTGCCCATCTTTTCTTCTGTCTTCCTCTGTCTCTTTTTCCAGATTCAGTGATTTTAAAACAATTGAAGACATTGTCAATATATTTCTTATCCATTTAATGGCAAATTAGATACGAAACAATTGCAGAAAAGTTGCTGAGATTTTTCAAATGGAGAAAATATTACTTGAAAATGAAATTATTACATTGCAAAACGATATCTTCCTAAAAGCCAGGTCATCAGAAAAAGACTTTTGGAAATATGTTTGCTGAGAAAAGTACCCAAAAGTAAAAAATGCAGTGAACTTTTAAATGCCTGTTTTGATTCCACATATCTATGTAATTGGCCTTTTCGTATTTGAAACAAACAAAGATGAAGAATTGCTCTACTATTACAAACTTGTATACAGAAGATTCTTTACTGTTGGCCATATTACAGTATAATCCTGATTTTGAAAGCTTTGCAGATGACATGAAGACACAAACTTCACATAAATTAAAATTTTAAATACGTGTGAATTTAAAATAAGAATTATGAATTATATTTAATTTTAAAATTTATAAACAACATTTCAATATGTGTTGATTAACGTTTTTTAACCTTGTGAAATGAAATTCTTGAGATAGTAGATCATGGCACATTTTGAAGAAAAAACGTAGATCGCATCACAAATTAAGTTGGCTACCCCTGCTGTATATCATTGACAATACCCCATGACCTACTCTGGGCCGACCGGACTAGCCGGGTGGGTAAAGTGCCTGCCTGGCAACCCAAAGGTTGCGGGTTCAAATCCCGCCTTGGGCTTGGATCAAAATACTGCAAAAAACACCTTGGGAGGTGCATTATGGCCACAGAAACCAATGCGCCAACAACTACCAAAAAAAAAGACCTACTCTGGCAGCCTGTCTGCATTGTTCAGAAAACTTCAAAACTGACTGCACAATTACTCCCAGGTCTTTTTCATTTTCTACCAAAAATAATTTTGCTACATGCATTGCAGTTTTCTCAATTTACTCTCTAAAACTTTAGGCATAGAAAAGTAAGCTGAGTTATTAACAACCCTATCTACATCAGTAGAGAAATTGTTAACTAAGGAAATATCAGATTGTGGAAAAAGTGATCTAACTTTTTAAATACTGTTTTTTCATCAGAACATCAAAAGACAGAATGCAGTGAATTTTCTGGAATTTTTTGAAAACAACTGAATCCAAGGGATCATATTCCCGAACAAGAAGTTTGACATGCAGTGTAATATTCAAAAATTAGATTCTAAGAATTAAATCCAGAAGATTCAGATTACTAAAAATTGTTGATCTTGAAAACCAGCTTTTTTTGCTCATCTATCTGACTATCCAATATTTTAAATTAATTAATGGGTTCGTGGATGATAGATAGGTAGGTAATCAGATCTTGAAGGTGTAAAGAATGAGAGACAAGAAAACAAAAGAAAGTACCTGACTAAACAAGAAGTCTCTGAGAGGGTTAGAATTGAATTTCCATAAAGTGTTGCTGAACTGAAGGGATTATCAACTCACTGTGTTCTTTCTTTGTCTTCTGTTGTATCTCGTAGCGTTCCTGGGGAGATGGGATATCTTATTTTTTAATTTCCTCCCAGGTATTTCCATTTCTCTTATATATGTGATGTGCAACTTTAGTTTTATTTTTACTCTAAATTTAGTACTGCAATATACATAAGTCAAAAATTTCATGTAGTTACACCTGTATACTTCATTATTTTTCATACAAATTTGTGCTCTTTCAGTTTGGTCAGTAGTTGCAAAAATTTCCCAATTTATTAATTTTCCTGAACTCTGAAAGGTTTTCAGTTTCCATAAGGTCTTGTTGTGTAACATTTTTAAATGAGAGTTTTGAGTCCAAGATGACTCCTTGAGCCAGTGGTTTTTGACCTTTTTTTAATAATAGCACCCTTAAGTTATTTTATTTTGTTGCACCCCTACTCAATTTTCTGCCTATTAGATCTGATTCTCTCTGTATATATATTTAAAAAAATGTTATATGATAGTTATTATAATAATGTAATTATAAGGATGTACCCCTTTTTATAATGAAATAAATACTTAACTTTAAAAAATATATATAAGTTTAAGTAACTGAAACCCAAATTACATGGCACCCCTGGAATGTTGTTGCGGCACCAGTTGAGAACCACTGCCTTAAGCATTTGGGCTCCATTATGGGGAATATCAAATCAGAGTGTAAATCAAATGGGGAGTTCCATAAAGAAAAGCTAATGAGAACTGATTGATCAGAGCTGATTTGTTTGCATTAGTGAACAACCCTAAGAATTCCAAGTAGTTTACAATCCGTGAAGAACTTAAGAATTTTAAGTTCTTCACGGATTGCTTAAAAGACTAGAATTTTCTTCATTTTTTGCAGAGTAATACATATGATATTGTGTTGGCAGATTTGAAGTAAACGTGAGGTTATTACACAGATTTTCATAGATTTTGATATTACATAGTTATACATAGATTACATAGATTTTCTGCAATCTCTGCTTTACAAGAGAGATTGCAGAAATGCAGTTAAGAGAGCTCCAGAATGAAATCCTCCTTGTAGTACTATGACTTTAACCTGTTGACTGTACTATTCTTCAAATGGAGAATTCTTCTGGAAAGAAGAGCACTTAGAATATGTAGAACTTTACCTTCAGTGTGAAAGTTCCTTATACAGGGACATTAAAGGACATGAATATTAATAGAATCACTTACCGCTTTGATCCATATATGTGTTAGCAAGCTCAGAGTTTGCCTAAAGGTAGCAAGAATTCTGCATTTTTGTAGAAAGTAGGTTTGTAACTGTTCATCTGTTTTTTAATCCTGTGACTGGTGAGCTATGATCATTCAGTGACAGATGTATATGTATTGGCAGCAGTTGTTTTACAAGTATCTTGAGCAGATAGTAGGTCTTTGTAGTAAGCCAGTAGTGATTAACAGGTTGGAATTTTAGGGATAGGATGCACAATATTAGCAGAATACCCTACCAGTTACATGGTACCACACTCAAGATGGTGAAAGACAAAAAGAGATCTGGGTTTAATTGTACAGTCCAATATGAAGTTCTCTGAGCAGTGCAGAGGCTGCTAGAAAATTTTTTATGGGATTCTGTCAATGATATCCAGGAACTTTACCAGCAGAGTCAAAGAGATGATTATCCCATTGTATAAGACTACACATCTTGAGTACTGCATCTGGAAGCCTCATTTTAAGAAAAATGTGAATCTATTGGAATGAGTGATTCAGAAAAGAGCAACCAGATTAGTCAAGGACACAAAGGGACACTCTTACGACAAAACACTTGTTTTGCAAATTGCATGCTTGGAAACTAGATAGTTGCAAGGAAATCTGATCAAAGTGTTTAGGGCTTTAAATGAAGAGTGAATAAATGTAACAATGATGATATTCTAACTCTTTCTTGGACAACACACACGCACAAGGACGCATAATTTTAAATTGAAAAAAGATAACTGCCGGTTAGATGTGTGAGAACTTGCTTTCAGCCATAAAGTAATTGATTGTTGGAACATGCTGTCATCTGGTTTTGTGGAAGTGGGTAGTTTGAAGTAAAGAAGTCCTTGCTGCTTTTTTTGCATTAGTTTCTTTGCCAGAGACTTCTTGTAATCTGCCATAACTTATCTACCCTCTTTATGATTTGATTGCAGACTAGTTTAGACAATTGTAGGTTTGCATATTCCCTGATAATTTATATGCATCCTATTTATATTTCTTCTCTGTCACTGGTTTCTTCATTTCATATGACATCCATTTAGGTTTAAGCCTTGAAGAGTATATTCCTATATTCCAGTTGGTATAAAAAGCCTAGTAGCTTCTATAATTGCTTTCCTGAATGCTTCCCATTTAGAATTTACTACTGTTAACATCATCAGTTGGTCCCACTGAATACTTTAAAAACTGTCTGAGACTGTTGTAGTCACTTTTGCAAAAGCAAAATCCCTTTTTCCTTTAAGGTAGTTACTATGTTTAGTAAATCCAACATCAGTACATGGCGATCATTATCATGTAGTAGTTCTTTTATCTGCATATTCTTAATGACTGAAGAGCCACTGCTGATAATCAAATCAAGAGTATTGCTTTCTCTCATTTCCACTATAAAGTTATAAGGCTCTGTCATTGCGTTATTTGTTATATGTAATAAATTCAGTTATTAAAAGTAAGTGATATATTTTTTCTTGTAAAACTAAAATAATTAATAAAATATTCCAAATAAAATCATTAGATTTATTTATGGAGGGGACAGAGAACATACAAATTCATTTATCATTTCAGAGAATCGTATAGCAAAATTTGAGCACCTCTGATTTAAATGGATAGTCTAATGATAATGACTAGGTGATAACATACATTAAAGAATTTATAAAATGTTATGATGACAGATTATACTTAATCTGTTTTAATACTCTGTACTAATTACCAAGAATGAAGAGGAGTTACTATGCACAAAAATTAATGAGTATATTTAATGTATAGTTTTGAGGATTTGTAAATAGTCATCAGTTATAACTGTTGTAAATAGTAATAAGTTGTAAATGTTGTAAATATTGAATTTTTGTCAGTCTCCTTGTTACTTTCATAATACTGTTAATCCTTAATTGTTCTAAAACTGTCTGTCTTTTTCCCTCTAAAATTGGACTTTCTTAAATTTACATGTATACGTTTTGTAAAGTAAATATTAGCTATTTAAACTGGAAGATGGAGGGATCTAAAAAACACATAACCTTTACAACTCCTTTTTTGCCTAATTGTCTCTTCTTACCTGATGTCCATTACTGTGATATCATTTAACACAGTAGCAGATATTAGTAAATATTCTTCATTATAATTTCATCTTTTATTAGTAGTTTTAAATATTATAATTTATATAAATAACAATTTGTTATAATCCTACATGGATATTTAGCTGTCTTGTGAGTAGTGCTTCCGAGTAATTTTTGTTATTTGTATAATATGAGAATATACAAATGTTATTTGTATATTATCATATTTGTATAACATTAGCTAATTCTAACTATAATTGAGACAAATAGACTTAATTGATTAATATTTTTATTTATTTATGACAATATTTGTTTTGATTTTTAATTATTTATTTTTACCATTTCTTTCATGTAGGTACTTTTAAGATACCACTTTGATAATAATATAATAGTTGCCCCTAAAACTGTCTCTAAGGAAAGCCTTAATGAAAATTTGGAGGTATGGTACTTTTATTGCAATGAATTTTTCTCAATATATTTGAAATATCCCTGCCTATTAAGTCAATTATAATTTTTATTAAGTGGATACAGTGTCACAATATAATAGCGTAGCTTAATTTAATTTATTATGATACTCACCTTTTTATAATCTACATTGATGTTGGAATAAATTGGATGATAATTTTAAATTTAAGTTAGCATGAATAAGTTAGGATTTAAAAACAGAATTAAAATGTGCGCAAGGAAGTAGAAGTGCACGTCTTCGTCCTTGGTTGTCAATGTTGAAATTTGAAACGATTTAAGTTATACGGTTGGAAACAGAAGGCCAATAGCCATAACAAGTGGCTTTCATTTTACACGTCTTCAGTTGGCAATGGTAGAATGAGAGTAAACGTATGTATTTAAGAAGACTAAGTTCCCGTGATGCTCCTGGATGCACATGGGAATCTCAGGTGCATGAGATTCCAGACCGGTGCTATGTTATAGGGTAGTTTAGAATTTAATACTTGAAGAGTGGAATGGTGGCGAAACCATTCTACAACTAGGGCTTCATATTGGAAAATTTTAAAACTGGATTTTAATTTGATAATAGGAATGACTGAATCTACTAAGGGGGTGTGGTTGTGGGATTGAACATGTGTTGCTAATTCAGTATTGGACTGTCCCGTCCTAAAGCTATTGTAGTGGTAGTAAGCATGTGTGTTTGATGTTTTGGTAGAACCGTATTTTGTGGTAGTGCTACCAATGTAGCAAGCATTACAGTTATCTTGACATTTTATTAAGTAGATGATATTATTCAGGTGAGTATCATAATAAATTAAATTAAGCTACGCTATTATATTGTGTCAGTTATAAATGGTACTTTAAGTGATCTACAATTTTTGAATTGGATGCAGTGTTTAAATGTAGAAATGTAACAATTCCATTCTTTACAATAAACATAATCTTCCCCTTTGGTCTCCTCCTTATTGAACATAATTACATGAATTGCTTTTCAGTTGGCACTTTACAAGTTGCAAGATTTTTCTAGAAACTGAATGAAAGATTATGAATAATTATTCTTTCATACTCTGTTTAAGATCAGTCAATAAGTCAGAGAGCAATATCTTTAACATTAAATAAGAAACAAGTAACTATATTTAAAAATATACAGTGTAAGAACTTTCTCAGTGGATTTTCCTTCCATATCTACTTAATTCTTGTTGTACCTTGTGTGTGCATGTGCGTATGTGCAATTTTTTTATTTAACCGAAAATGCAAGATGATTCCTGAATTTTGTACTTATCCAGAAAAAGCTTTAGACCTAAACTTAGCTACTATATTTTCTGATTACCATTCTTATTATCTGTATATTAAACATTTCGCCTACAAATGACCCACTTAACACATTTAATGCCAGAACATAAGCTTGCATCAAAACAAAATACCAGTGTTGTGCCTTAATGCAACTTTTCATCCATTCAATTCTGGTCAAAAAATGAGTGCTTTATATAGGTATATATTAAAAGGTCGAAGACCACTGTGTTAGTATTTCTTTTGGCCTAGGGGTGCCGTGAAAAAATTACTGGGACACTAAGGGCACCATAAACTGAAAAAGTTTGGGAACCTCTGCCCCAGGGGCTCACATCTGGTGAGTATGGGCTTGGCACACCCAGGGTCCTGAGCTGGATACCATCATTCTTCTCTTTCTTGGTGATTCCCTTCTACTTTTGACACACACACTCTCTCTCTCTCTCTCTCTCTCTCTCTCTCTCTCTCTCTCTCTCTCTCTCTCTCTCTCTCTCTCTCTCTCTCAGGGTAACTCGGGAATTTTTTTTTGGCTGATGCAGCATAAGCCTCAGTCTTCCTTGTACCATGTAGCTAATAATAATAATAATAATAAAAGGAAAGGCACATGAAATGAACAACTGATCATTATTGGCACACTGATTGAACCATGGACTATTTGCATTATGGCTGGGATTTTTCTTAGTATCAATTGCATTGTCTAGAAAGTGATATAAAACCTGTATACTTCATTCACAGTTTCATATTTTCTTTGCTTATGTCGAAGTTATTTTACCTAGTTTAGGTAAAATTTTCCACAACAAAAAAAGGTAAAATTTTTTGAAAACTATATTATAATAATTATAATTCTTTAGTTTTCAAGTGATGCAGATTCTGAATCTTGTTCAGTTCTGCATCACTTGAATAGAATCCACAGCCTGAGATATCATGACTGAAAAGGAATAGGGATGGACAGTATGTTGAAGCTGGTGATGTCGAATCACCTCTTTATAATATGTCATCTGATACTAAAATAGAACTCTGTTCAGGTGATGCAGATTCTGAATCTCATTCAAATGCAAGGTACTTAGAAAGGAACCTCGTGAAGGCTCATAGAAGGACCCTCATGAAGGCACATAGGACCTTAACAAATATAAGGGCCAGTGAATGTGTTACTTATTGAAGTTCAGTTCCATTTAGAATCTGTGTGTAATATTGAAAATGGTTTATATGTCTTTTACACATTACCATCCTCACAACTGGATTTGGCACTATGGAAGAAATGGAGTCATTGTCCATACTGATGATTTTCCAACCCTCTGTTGATCTAGTCAATGAATGATACTCAACATTACAGCTTTCTTATATGGCTTTGCACTGCTAGTCAAGTTCTGCTGTTATTTTGGAAATACTTTAGCATTAGCATTAGCATTAGCATTAGTAGAGGCATTTGATGCAAGAAAGCAAGCTTATGCAGCATCAGCCAAAAAAAAAAAAAAAAAAAAAAAGTAACATAAATAAATAAAAATAACCACTTCCACTTCACCCCTCTGTTCGTTCGAAATACCTGTCCAGCTGAGCCTTAAACTTATTTAGGCTATCAACTTCCACGACAAGGGATGGAAGTCTGTTCCACCCACCAACCACCCGCTGGCTAAAGGCAAATTTCCGCACATCTATCCTACATCTGTCTTTCCTCAATTTGAATTTATGCCCTCTCAGGTGATTTTTCTGAGCTAGAGGAAGAATCCCATCAGCATTGAGCATGCTCAAACCATTCAAGGCTTTGTACACCTCTATCAGATCACCCCGCTGGTGCCTAGTTTCCAGACACTGTAATTTGCAAAACTTAAGCCTTTCTTCGTAAGAGAACCCCTTTGTCCCATTCACCAATCTAGTTGTCCTTCTCTGTACTCGTTCCAGCAGCTCTACATCCTTCCTGAAATGTGGCCTCCAGGCCTGTATACAGTACTCTAGGTGTGGCCTGACCATTGCCTTATACAAGGGAATAATCACCTCCTTATCCCTGCTAGAAAAATTCCTATATATCATTGACAATACACCATGAGCTACTCTTGCAGCTCGTCTGCACTGCTCAGAGAACTTCATATCTGCCTGCACCACCACCCCCAGGTCCCTTTCATTCTCTACCACTGTCAGTGTAGTACCACAGAGTTGATACGTTGCTCTGGGGTTGCTGTTTCCCATATGTAGTACTTTACATTTGTCAATGTTAAACTTCATTTGCCACCTCGAAGCCCATCTGCTCAACCTTTCCAAATCCTGTTGCAGCAGCATAGTGTCAGTAGTGTCCTTGACAACCCTGCCAACCTTCGTATCGTCTGCAAACTTGGACATTAAGCCTGATATACCATCATCAATATCATTTATAAATACAGAAAACAATAAAGGCCCCAATACTGAACCCTGAGGGACTCCACTAATAACATTAGTCCACGATGAGCAGTGTCCATTGATTACCACTCTCTGTCTTCTCCCCCTCAACCACCCCTTTATCCATAGCAGCAACTTGCCTCCAATGCCACACTGCTCCAATTTGTGCAGCAGTCTTCCATGTGCAACAGTATCAAAAGCCTTTCTAAGATCCAAGTATATAATATCAAAGTTATTCCCTGCATCCAGTTCTTTTGTGACTGCATCATAGTATCCAATCAAATTGGTCAGGCAAGACTTCCCCTTAACAAAACCATGCTGTGTCCTAGCTATAACTGAAGTCTTGTCTAGATGATCCTGCAGTGCTTCTTTCACCAGTGCCTCCATTAATTTTCCGGGAACAGAAGTTAAACTCACAGGTCTATAATTACTTGTGTCAGCCTTTGATCCCCCTTTGTGAATTGGGGTCACATTTGCACATCTCCAGTCAATGGGTACCTCCCCTGAGTCCAAGGAAGCTCTCATAATTATGGCTAAGGGTTTGCTTACCTCCTTTGCTGCCTCCTTTAATATAACTGGATAGATCCCATCCACCCCAGGTGCCTTTCTTGTGTTTATCTTCAACAATTTCTCCTCCACTTTGCTCTCAGTTATTACAAGATTCTCTAGCTTACTGCTAGAGTTGAATACACCTCTGGCATTCCCCTCGCTGAATAACTCCTCATGTGTGAATGTCGATGCAAAATATTCATTTAGTTTGTTAGCTACCCGAGCAGGGTCATCAACAGTTGACCCATTGATCTCAAGTGGACCAATCTGATTCATCCCCTTCCTTCTAGAGTTTACATAAGTAAAGAACTCTTTGCTGTTTTTCTTCGCATCCCTTGCCAAGGATCTCTCGTAATCTGCCTTCGCCTGCCTAACCTCCTTTGTAACTTGGTTACAGATCAACTTGTATCTATCATAGGCGTCCGTGTCACGTGTTAATTTGTATGTATCCCATGCATTTTTCTTCTCTGCCATATGCCTCATTAGTTCATCTGACAACCATTTAGGCCTAAACCTTGAACAATATTTCTTAGTTGGTATGTAAAGCCTAGTAGCTTCCACAATAAGTTCTTTGAATGCTTCCCATTTTGAATTTGCTGTTGGCAATATCATCAGTTGATCCCACTGTATAGAATTTAAATACTGTCTCAGTCCATTGTAGTCGCCTTTACGAAAGCAATACCCCTTCCCTTTACCCCTAATGGTAGTCACCTCTTTGAGTAACTCCCACTTCAGCACACTGTGATCACTGCCACCAAGTGGTTCATTTATCTGCAGATTCTTAATGCATGAAGAATCACTACTGATAATCAAATCAAGAATATTACTCCCTCTAGTTGCCTCCCGAACATGCTGATGTAGAAAACAATCATCCAATAAATCCACAAAAGCCTTGCTACTGTGTGAGTGACCAGCCCCCAAATTCCAGTCAATATCTGGGAAATTAAAATCCCCCATTATAAGACTCTCTGATTTACTGGCCCACTCTATTTCTCCGAACAGTTTCTTATTATACTCATCAGAGTCATTAGGCCTATAGCACACTCCTACTCTCAATTTTGATCTCCCAATGCTTATGTCACACCAAACTGACTCGACACTGCACTGTCCAGCGATGTCGACTGGCTTCACTTCCTTGGATTTTATGTGTTTTTTAACTAATAGCATAACCCCTCCTCCCTTCCTATCCTGTCTATCCTTTCTGTAGACATTGTACTCCCCAAATTCCAGTTCTGCATTTCTTATATCTGTGTGACACCACGTCTCTGAAATCCCCACAATATCTGCCTTTGATGTTTTGAGCAATACCTCAAATTCATCAAATTTATTTACTAAACTCCTAGCATTGGTGTACACACAAGTATACATGCACCTGTTCTTTTTCTTAGCTACCCTAACACAACCCATGTGTTTACTTGTACCCCAATGATTCCCAGCAGTCTCTGAAATATCCTGCATCTTATTTTCCAGGCTGCGGCTCATTCCAATAGAAGCAGTGCAAGAATCACTTTCACCTCTGCCAGTGGCTACTGTTAATCTATTAGTCCTTGTATCCCCCCAATCTAGCAGTTTTCCGACCCACCTAACATTGCCTCGATAGCATCAGCAAACATTCTTGCACCCTTTCTATTTAAGTGTATCCCATCCCTGTAGAAGCAGTCTCTCCTGTTAACAAGTACAGACCAGGCTGAAAAAAATTCTACCCCTTGAGCCCTGCACAATCTTTCCAGGGCCGAATTGATTGACAGGGCTCTCATCATATACTCCCTCCTATCGTGTCTGGGCAGAATTGCAGACACTTTCAATTTCAAACCTAATTCACGGCTTTTTTTCATCAGTGACCTGTACTTGTCAAGTAATTCCGCCGGTCTCCTACTCTTAATGTCATTAGTGCCAACGTGTACAACTATATCACCTTTTGTGCCCTTAAAAGATGATATCCGCTCTACAACGTCATCAACTTTTGCCCCTGGCAGACATACCCTGGTCCTATTCCACCTATCCTTTTTACAAAGCATGTTTCCCGTTTCCCTGACAATAGAGTCACCAACAACTACTAGTTCCTTTGGGACCAGCGCATTCTGCCTTGGGGGTTG
Organism: Mastigoproctus giganteus; assembly: GCF_048544385.1. Classification (NCBI taxonomy): domain Eukaryota; kingdom Metazoa; phylum Arthropoda; class Arachnida; order Uropygi; family Thelyphonidae; genus Mastigoproctus; species Mastigoproctus giganteus. Next base: position 40,108,508 of record NC_143587.1, on the reverse strand, counting down.
CCGCTGTGTTCCGCGATGACCAAGTGCAAGCTCTGGCATTGGTGTGGGCAGCTGAGAGCTTGATGGGCCCCTCACTTGTAATCCTTCGAGGGCATCCACCCTATCCTTCAAGCTCTCATATAGGCCCATAACAACGCTGAGTTGTCGCCTTATCTCCTTACACTCCTTGCATCGCACACACACACAAAGACATCATTACTTCATTAGTTATGTATTCCTTTATAATTATATTATAAATAGATAAGCATATGCTTACATGAGGTATATGCATATTTCATTAAATAATTCACAATTAAATTATTTTAATAGGCATTAAACTTCAAGTTAACACCAGAAGAATTACAAGTATTAGATAGTCTTGATCGTGGATTTAGATTTCATGTTCGGAAAAAGTAAATATGAATTTTTTTTATTGCCATCTCACTTGGTGTATATTGGTTTCCATAGAACTTAAGTTGTATTTGATTATTTTAAATTGAAAGTGTACTGGCAAAAAAATATAAAAATATATATATACTGGCAAAAAAAATTTTTATTTTTTTTCTTTTCTTTTTTTTCCTGTTTTTTTTTTTCTGTTTTTTTTAATTTTACTGTTTTAACTGCTGGTTTAATTTGGTTTCATGTTGGTTTCCTTTATCTTTGCAGTCATTTTTTAATTATTGTTTAATAACCTGTTTAATTATTTTTGGTTTTTATTTAATTATTTATAAAAAGATTTTAATTACAGACCTAAGTAGAAGATTAAATTCCAAAAAAATATTGTGGCAAATACCATCTTTCATTTATTCCTTTCTAGAGTGAGTATTTTGAAAATGTCCAGGCTCTGAAGGGGAGTTCTTCATGAGTGACTCTATGGAATGAATTTTGTCATGAAATTTTGAAAATTTATAAAAATGAAAAATTTATACAAAATGCTTTCAGATATTAATCTGTTCTTATTTTAATTTGGTCATCTAATATTACAGTGAAATTATTTTAAAAATCAAATAATTTTTAAAAAATTTGTAAAAATTCATAAAAAAACTTGGCATTACTTCTTTTTTGATGTAAAACTCTTTTCTTATTTATGTACCACTTGACAGAGAATTTTGGCTTTTGTGAGTCAAAATCAGACATCATGGTGACAGGCACATCTCCTCCCCCTCTGATTTTGAAACCTATTTTCAGGATATCATCTATTATAAACTGTGTTTACAATGTTTTAGAAACACAGATAAAAGATGATAGCACTTACTGAAAGATTTGTAGTGTAATTTAAGTGTTATTTGAAATGACCTTGAAAAACACACACCGTACCCTCTGTGATCACTGAACCCTCTGTGATAACCATCCCACCTGTAATGGACTATGCTGCATAGACAGTAGTATAAAAAGCTGAACAGCTTCCTATACTAGAGCAGTGATAATTTCTATCTGATTGTGAAAATCAAGGTAATAAAGTAGGAGTTATGGGATTTTATCAAGGTGATAAAGTAGGATTATGACCATCCCACCTGTAATGGACTATGCTACATAGGCAGTAGTATAAAAAGCTGAACAACTTCCTATGCTAGAGCAGTGGTAATTTCTATCTGATTTTGAAAATCAAGGTGATAAAGTAGGAGTTATGGGATATAGTAAAGATATCACAGAGTTTCAAAAGGGCATGATTGTGGGAGCTTGTACATCAGGTGCTTCCATATCAGAAATGGCATGTCTTTTCGGTTGCTCACTGCCCACTGTGGTTAAGATGTACAAAGAATAGTGTCAAGCAGGTCAAACCACCTTCTGCTGACAGAACTGCAAAGGATTATGCAAGGTGGATGTCTGTGGCAAGCAAAGCATGCAGTGTGTTGTGCAGGCTCAACAGTAGTCATTGTGTGACAGTTGACATCACAATACAATATGGGGAATGGAAGAATAATATCCAAAATGATGATGCACTGCATACTCAGACATATGGGGTTTCATAGCATATGACCCAAGAGACTCCCCTATCCCTCCTCATTACTGATCATCATCAATAGCGAATGCTGTTGTGTTGCAACATGCTGGTAGGATGCTGGAAGACTAAAAATGAGTGTGCTGGTTAGATGAGTCCAAATACCTGGTGCAGCATACTGATGGATGCCTTTGTATGTGTGGTGCAAGCAAAATGAGTCCATGGAACCCATTATTCAGGCAGGTGGCAGTGGTTTCTTAATATGGGTAGCACAATTGGTATAATCACTGTCCTCCCCACACCAGGTGGAAAAGACCCAAGTTTGAATCCTGTCAGTGAAGTGAGGAATTTTATGGACCTTTTTATGGATCCAGACCTTTCCTTCTAGCATTAACAGCAAAGGTTTCTTTTCTATTTTCCTTTGCATTTTTAGCCAGAGACTTCTCATAATATGCCTTAGCTAATGCCTGTTTGCAGCCTCATTGCAGATTAGTTTGTATGTACTGTTAGTTTCTGTATCCTCTGCTAATTTATAATGAATCCATGCATTTTTCTTCTCTGTCACTAGTCTCATCAGTTCATCTGACATCCACATTTAGGTCTCAACCTTGACAATATATCTTAGTTGGTATAAAAAGCTGTGTAGCCTCTATGATTACTTCTCTGAAAGCTTCCATTTATAATTTGCATTTGATAACTTCATCGATTAGTCTCACTGAAAGAATTTTAAAACTGTCTGAGACCACTGTGGTTGCCGTTATGAACGCAAAATACCTTCCCTTTACCCTCAACAGTAGTTATATCTTTAAGTAAATCCCCATCAGTATATTATGATTGCTGCCACCTAGTGGTTTCTTTATCTGGAGATTGTTAATGCATAAAGGATCACAGTACATAATCAGATCAAGTGTTTTTCTTTCTCTTGTTGCCTCTCTGATGTGTTGGTGTAGAAAGAAGTCATCCAATTCATCCAGAAGAGTCTTGCTACTGTGTGAACTACTTACCCACAATTCCATTAAATATGTTGAAAGTTAATATTATTATTATTATTATCATTAGCCTTATGGTGCAAGGAAGCCCCAGGCTTTTGCTGCATCAACCAAAAAAAAAAAAATTCTGAGTTACCTTGGGGGGGGAGAGAACAAGAGTCAGAAGTAGAAAGGAATCACCAAGGAAGAGAAGAATGATGATATCCAGCTCAGGACCCTGGTGTGCCAAGCCCATACTCACTAGATGTGAGCCCCTGCAGTTATATTCTCCATTATAAGGCATTCTGACTTGTTAACCCTTTCTATTTGTCTGTGTGTCTGTTCATTATACTCATCACAGACTCCTACTCTCATTTTAGTTTTCTTTGTGCTTATGTCCCACCAAATTTATTCGACATTGCACTGGCCACCCACATCAACTGGATGCACTGCCTTAGATTCTGTATGCTCCTTAGCCAAGAACATAACTTCTTCCCCACCATCCTGGCTTGTCTGTCCTTCCTGTGTGTATTTTACTCACCACTTTCAATTTCTGCATTCCATATATCTGTGCGGCACATGTTTCTGATAACCCTACATTGTCCACATTAGCAGAGGTATACAATGCAAGAAAGCAAGCTTATGCAGCATCAGCCAAAAAAAAAGAAAACCCTCATATTTCACCCCTCCATTCATTCATTCCAAATGCCTGTCCAGCTCAGCCTTAAATTTATTTAGGCTATCAACTTCCACAACAAAAGATGGAAGTGTGTTCCACCAATCAACTACCCACTGGCTAAAGGCAAATTTCTGCACATCTATTCTACAACAGTCTTTTCTCAATTTGAAACTGTGCCCCCCCTCAGGTTCTTAATCTGAGCAAGAGGAAGAATCCCATCAGCATTCAGCTTGCTCAACCCATTCAAAGCCTTATAGACCTCAATCAGATCATCTCACAGGTGCCGACTCTCCAGGCACTGCAATTTGCAGAACTTAAGCCTTTCTTTGGTAAGATGACCCCTTTCTTCCCCTCACCATCTTGTTGCCATTCTTTGTATTTGTTCTAGCAACTCTACATCTTTCCTAAAATGAGGCCTCCAGCCCTGTACACAGTACTCTAGGTGTGGCCTGACCATTGTCTTGTATAATGGGATAATCACCTCGCTGTCCCTGCTAGCAAAATTCCTATATATCATTGACAAGACTCCATGACCTGCCCTGGCAGCCCATCTGCACTACTCAGCGAACTTCACATTTGACTGCACAATTACCCCCAGTCTTTTTCACTTTCCACTTCCCTGAGTATAGTACCACACAGTTGGTACATTTCTTTTCGGTTATTGCTACCCATATGCAGCACTTTGCATTTGTAAATGTTAAACTTCAGTTGCCATTTCTCGCCCATTTGCCCAACTTATCTAGATCCAGTTGGAGTAGCATACTGTCTTTACTGTCGTTAACAACCCTGCCAACCTTTGTATCATCAATAATACCTTCATCAATATCATTGATAAATATACAAAACAACAATGGGTCCAACACCGAACCCTGTGCAACTCCAATAATAACATTTGTCCACGAAGAGCAGTGTCCATTGATTACCACTCTCTGTCGCCTCCCACTCAACCATTCCTTTATCCATTGTAGCAACTTACCCTTAATGCCATACCTCTCCAATTTGTACAGCAGTCTTCCATGTGCAACAGTATCAAAAGCTTTCCTGAAATCCAAGTATATGATATCAAAATTATTTTTGGCATTTAGTTCCTTTGTGACCACATTATAGTATCCAATCAAATTTGTCAGACAAGATCTCCCTTTAACAAACCCACGCTGTGTCTTAACTATTACTGCAGTCTTTTCTCGATGATTTTGCAATGCTTCTTTAACCAGTGATTTCATTATTTTCTTCAGAACACAAGTTAAACTAAAGATCTATAGTTACTTGTGTCACCTTTTAAATTGGTGATACATTTGCACACCTCCAGTCCATGAGGACCTCCCCTGAGTCCAAGGAAGCTCTCATAATTATGGCTAAGGGTTTGCTTACTTCCTTTGCTGCCTCCTTTAATATAACTGGATAGATCCCATCCACTCAATGTTTATCCCATGAGCCTTGCACAGTCTCTCCAAGGCTGAATTGATTGACAAGCCTCTCATTATGTACTCCTTTCTGTTATGTCTAGGGACAATTGCAGACACTGAAATTAATCTAACTCGTGACATTTTATCAACATTTCCCTATACTTATTAATTAAATCCTCAAATGTCTTGTAGTTTATTGAGCATCAAAATGAGGTTGAAGATTCAGTTCTGTCTTGTAGTCTGCTGAGCATCAAAATGAGGTTGAAGATTCAGTTCTGTCTTGTAGTCTACTGAGCATCAAAATGAGGTTGAAGATTCAGTTCTGTCAGCATGCCTAATTATTTCAAGCTTTGTCTCAATCATGTGCTTCTTATCACTATTATCAGCACTTAATTTTTCCTTTTTCTCTGATTTTTATAAAATAACAAGTGTAAAATATATTAAAATTGTTAAATAATTGCACAAACACTGCTGCACTGACCAAGATGGTGATAATGCTGAACCTGAAGACCAAAGACAACATCTGAGAGGCAATTTAAGTGTATCAGTATATAATGTTTGAAAATTCAAGGACTACCCTGTATAGTGTGTGGATATTTCTGTACCTGCTTGGAATTGGCAAAGCACAGGCTCCTAGAAACGTTTCTCAGTAAGAAATTTTTTCCCAGTCCATCCATTGTAGATCTAAGTTAATAATGAATTAAAATGGTCCATAATGGCCTTCATTCTGATATTCTGTGCAAAATATTTATAGTAAAATTTATTCTGTATATTAATTTCTATGCATATGTATAAGATAATATTTATTATTTAATTCCTCATATAAATCATATTCTGTGAATTAATTTTAAAAGTAGTTTATATTTAATTCTCTCCACTTTTTTTTTTATAGGGATCAAGGAAATGTTCATTATCCTTTTGCAATACCGTATTGATAATACCAGAATTTGCCCAGTGTATGCTGTTCCAGACATGTACAATAAAGAAATTAAAAACTTAAAACAGTTATAATGTCATATGGCATTTGAGCATAGGTTATGCTGTCACTTAATTAAAATGGGTAATTAATTGGGTGAAACTAAACATACGAAGTGAATAAAATTCCCAGACTAGTGCTATAAAAAGAACACAAAATAGAGCTCAAAAATGGTTTTATTTTTATTCAAAGTATCACATTGTTCTAAAAGTTTCTGAAAAGAATCAGCAAAGGGGTACAAAAAAGATGTTTAGTTTGACAGTTACATTTTCTTTATGTCCTCAGCATCCTGAAATTCTTTTCTTTGAGAACAGTTTTCACCTTGAGAAAAAGAAAGAAGTCCAATAGGGCTAGATTGGGAGAGTACGCTGGAGATTGATTTGTACAATGACAAGTTTCGTCAGAAATGTCTTCACAAGTGCGGAATGGATGGGGGGCATCATCATCAACAAGAACCGCTGCCTTTCTCTCAAAATTGCAGCCTCACCTAGAAAATGTGCTTCAATAGTCTTTGAAGCACCTGTACATAGAACAGAGCATTGACTCTCTCCCCTTCAGGTATAAAATTCCTTGTGAATCATACCCTGCTTGTCAAAAAATGTGAACAGCATTTTCTTTATCATGGACTTCTGTAAATGAAACTTGGAGATGATCTTGGTCTTTGAACCTCTTATATCATTCAGACACACTGGTCTGACAATGATTCATCACCATAAACAATTTTTAACATTTCATATGTTTCTATCACAGATTTTTCCAGTTTAAAGCAAAATTTGATATTTGTTCTTTGCTCCATTGGAAAAATTCTTGGGGTGGGGGGGGTGGGGAAATACAAGGACTAATAGATTAACAGTCGCCACTGGCAGAGGTGAAAGTGATTCTTGCACTGCTTCTATTGGAATGAGCAACAGCCTGCTAAACAAGATGCAGGGTATTTCAGAGACTGCTGGGAGTCATTGCGGTACAAGTAAACACATGGGCTGTGTTAGGGTAGCTAACAATAGAAACAAGTGCATGTATACTTGCGTATACACCAATGCTAGGAGTTTGGTAAATAAATTTGATGAATTTCAGGTATTGCTCAAAACATCAGAGACAGATATTGTTGGGATATCAGAGACGTGGTGTCACACAGATATAAGGAATGCAGAACTGGAATTTTGGGAGTACAATGTGTACAGAAAGGATAGACAAGATAGGAAGGAAGGAGGGGTTATGCTATTAGTTAAGAAACACATAAAATCCAAAGAAGTGAAGCCGGTTGACATCGCTGGACAGTGCAGTGTCAAGTCAGTTTGTTGTGACATAGGCATTGAGAGATCAAAATTGAAAGTAGCAGTTGTTATAGACCTAATGACTCTGATGAGTATAATAAGAAACTGTATAGGGAAATAGATTGGGCCAGTAAATCAGAGAGTCTTATAATGGGGGATTTTAATTTCCCAGATAGTGACTGGAATGTGTGGGTTGGTCACTCACACACTAGCAAGGCTTTTGTGGATTTATTGGGTGATTGTTTTCTACATCAGCATGTTCGGGAGGCAACTAGAGGGAGTAATACTCATGATTTGATTATCAGTAGTGATTCTTTATGCATTAAGAATCTACAGATAAAGGAACCACTAAGTGGCAGTGATCACAGTGTGCTGAAGTGGGAGTTATTCAAAGAGGTAACTACCATCAGGGGTAAAGGGAAGGGTTTTTGCTTTCATAAAGGCGACTACGGTGGTCTGAGACAGTATTTAAATTCTATATGGTGGGACCAACTGATGATGTTACCAACAGCCAATTCAAAATGGGAAGCATTCAAAGAATTTATCTTGGAAGCTACTAGGCTTTACATACCAACAAAGAAATATTGTTCAAGGTTTAGGCCTAAGTGGATGTCAGATGAACTAATGAGACATGGCAGAGAAGAAAAATGCATGGGATGCATATAAATTAATGGGTGACATGGAAGCCTATGACAGATATAAGCTGGTTTGTAACCAAGTCACAAAGGATATTAGGCAGGCAAAGGCAGATTATGAGAAATCTTTGCAAAGGATGCAAAGAAAAACAGCAAAGAGTTCTTTACTTATGTAAACTCTAGAAGGAAAGGGATGAATCAGATTGGTCCACTGGATATTGATGGTTCACTGTTGATGATCCTGCTCAGGTCGCTAACAAACTAGAGTATTTTGCATCTACATTCACACATGAGGAGTTATTCAGGGAGTTAAATTAAATTCTGGCTGTGAGCTAGATGATTTTGTAATAACTGAGAGGAAAGTAGAGGTGAAATTGTTAAAGATAAACATAAAAAAGGCACCCAGGGTGGATGGGATCTATCCAGTTATATTAAAGGAGGCAGCAAAGGAAGTAAGGAAACCGTTAGCCATAATTGTGAGAGCTTCCATGGACTCAAGGGAGGTACCCATGGACTGGAGATGTGCAAATGTGAACCCAATCCACAAAGGAGGATCAAAGGGAGACATAGGTAATTAAAGACCTGTTAGTTTAACTTCTATTCCAGGGAAAACAATGGAGGCACTGGTTAAAAAAGCATTGCAGGATCATCTAGACAAGACTTCAGTTATAGCTCAGACACAGCATGGGTTTGTTAAGGGGAAGTCTTCTCTGACTAATTTGATTGGATGCTATGATGTAGTCACAAAGGAACTGGATGCAAAGAATAACTTTGATATCATATATTTGGATCTTAGAAAAGCCTTTGATACTGTTGCACATGGAAGACTGCTGCACAAATTGGAGCAATGTGGCATTGGAGGCAAATTGCTGCTATGGATAAAGGGATGGTTGAGTGGGAGAAGACAGAGTATAGTAATCAATTGACACTGCACTTCGGGGACTAATGTTATTAGTGGAGTCCCTCAGGGTTAAGTGTTGGGTCCATTGTTGTTTTCTGTATTTATAAATGATATTGATGATGGTATATCAGGCTTAATGCCCAAGTTTGCAAACGATACAAATGTTGGTAGGGTTGTTAATGACACTAATGCCAGTACGCTGCTGCAACAGGATCTAGAAAAGTTGAGCAGATGGGCTGAGAGGTGGCAAATGAAGTTTAACATTGACAAATGTAAAGTACTACATATGGGAAGCAGTAATTTCAGAGTAATGTATCAACTCTGTGGTACCACACTGACAGTGGTAGAGAATGAAAAGGACCTGGGGGTAATTGTGCAAGCAGATATGAAGTTTTCTGATCATTTTAAGAAGGATGTAGAGCTTTTGGAACGAGTACAGAGAAGGGCAACAAGATTAGTGAATGGAACAAAGGGTTGCTCTTATGAAGAAAGGCTTAATTAAGTTTTGCAAATTACAGTGTCTGGAGCCTAGGCACCTGCGAGGTGATCTGATTGAGGTGTATAAAGCCTTGAATGGTTTGAGCAGGCTCAATGCAGATGGGATTCTTCCTCTTGCTCAGTATAATCTCCTGAGAGTGCATAAATTCAAATTGAGTAAAGATGGTTGTAGGATAGATGTGCAGAAGTTTGCCTTTAGCCAGCGGGTGGTTGATTGCTGGAACAAACTTCCATCTGTCTTTGTTGAAGTTGATACAAGGTAGAACTCGACAAACATTTGGAGCAAATGGATGGGTGAAATAAAGGTTTTTTTTTTTTTTTTTTTTTTTTGCTGATACTATATAAGCTTGCTTTCTTGCATCATGTGCCTTTGCTAATGCTAACCATCGGGTTTCTTTCCATCTTCTTCTATTGCTTGTCCGTCCGCAGACCTCTGTCACTCCTACTATAGTCTTTGAATGCTTTCCATTCTGATTCTATGCTGTTCACTACTGTCTCGGGTACAACCTTCCTGAACTCTTCTCTGAACATCGCTCCCCCTTTCCTCTTCTTTCAACTTCCACACCCTGAGTTTTCTCTCTCTTGTTATTTTGATCCTCTTCAATTTAGGGAATCTTAAAACTCCAACAACTAACCTGTGATCACTACCCAAGGAGATACTAGGAATGAACTTGATGTCCACTTAGTCTTCTGTATCACTCTTTATCCACAAGTATATAGTCAAGGAGGAATTCCTGTTGACTGTCCGAACTGTATCTTGAAGAAGATACTGTTCAAGAAGAGAAAGTCACTTTGTGACTCTTTCTCTTCTTGAATCAGGTGTTTCCTATGACCAAGCTGTTCCATAAACAGAAATCCTACAGTCTGTCACCATCATCATTCCTAGGTCTCCAACCATGCGGACCCATAATGTATTCTAGTCCTTGTTTCTCCAATCCGACTTTTGCATTCAGGTCACCCATGATAACTATATCACCCATGATAAGTTGTTGCTTAAGATGATCTTTCTTTTATTTTATGAGTATTAACAGGTTAGAAATTGTATATAGAACTACAGATATTGTTGATTGTTCTTTAAGTATTCAAAGTATTTTATTAAATTTTTTCGGGCTCAATAAAATACCAAATACGGAGGATGCGGAAAGGTCAGGGAATGACCACCGCATATCCCGGAGCAATATGGCCTTAGTTGCTAATGCTCCTAAAAACCAAATAACAAACAAACAAACAAACATCTGGTGTATAGGTATGGGGAGGGAGACAAGACTGGGGGGAAGGCAGAAGAATGGGGACAATGGTGAAGACAACCCCAGTGGTCAGTGGGGCCAGCTCAGGCTCCACCAGAGGAAAGGAGGGGGTGACAAATTCAAATTATTATATTAGGGCCACCCGTAATTTCTCACATCTACCCATATATTTATTTGTCTGTAAATTGCGTGTGTTCTCTGGTTGATTTGCCTGTTTGCTGGACGAAAACCCCAATTTCTGGAGGAAAAAACCTTGCTATCTATGCCTGAGACGGACTAATTCAGCCACTGAGTGAAAAAACCCACTAAAGTTCCTCGCGTCATCGACGGGATTCGGACCCAGGCCTTTTCCACCCAGTGTGGGGAGGACGGTGACAATACCACTGCACCTAAGCAAGGAGAAGTGGCAGTCAGGGGAGGAGACGGAGAATCGTCTCCCCCTACCAGGGAGGAGGGTATAAAGTAAATTGAGACTGCGAGCTCGCTTTAGATCGCCAATAAGGCGCTTTGCAGCAGAGCTGCACTGTCAAGTCCAGTGGTATCCATCTAGCCTCCACAGAGGTCTGATCAGGTAGTTGTCATTCGTGAGACTCAGGTCCTGTCCATGCTGTCTTGAGTATAATCCTTACAAGTGGTAGTCAGGTCCAGTGTTTGTCGCATTTTCATCACCCTTCTCCGGGAAGTGGAGTTTACTGGCTGGGTCTGTTGGTCATTCGGTAGTCGTGTTTGAGTTAGTCACATTTCATGATGACTTGTCAGAAAAGCCCAGACAAACACAAAAGCTTCTCACCTGGAGAATCCACTGAAGTTAAAAATTTAATTGATGTGCTTTTCCTGAAAGGAAACACACTTGATCCACATGTTATTAATTAAATGGCGGAGCGATGAACAACGTATCCGACGTGGTTGGCACCCATATTGGCGATCGTGAAGGTGGCCATATTGGCGTAAGCATGCGCTACATACAAGCACAACGCTATCATATATAAGAATTAAAGGCTCACAGAAATTCATTAAATCCACACAGAATTTTACATAAAGTCACCTAGCGATCCAGTATCTTTAGTTCTTCAAGTTCAAATCTTTGGCGAACAGTAAATCCATGATTAATCGGCACTATAATCACTTTTAATCAGAGCACATAGAAACGTGACCGCACGGTCGAAAATCCTCTCGTCTCCCCCCCTGATGACAAAAGTGTAAAGTGTTCATTGTGTAACAGCCCCAGGGGTTCCCCCCATCTCCGTGTTTGTACTCTGTTTGTGAAACACAGAACACTGTGAAGGCCAGAGATTTTAAAAAGTGTAAGGTGCATGTTTATGTCGTGTAGTGTCATGTTGTGTTGTTCCTCTGACCTTTTAACCGTTGGGCCCCTAGTGGGACCCCCCCGTTGCCCACACTTAGCCCCGAGGAGGCAGGTTAGGCATTGAGGGATCTCATTAGAAGTAAGTACTCTGGCAGGCCCTGCCACCTAATTTCCTAAGTTTCAAGTGGCAAGGGCCTAAAAAAAAATAATAATAAAAAATAAATAAAACAATAAAAAATAAATAAATAAAATAATAAAATAAATAAATAAATAAAATAATAAAATAAAAATAAATAAAATAGTAAAAAAAATAGATAAATAAAATAAAAATAAAAAAAATTAGTAATAATAATAAAAATATAATAAAATAAATAAATAAAATAAAAATAAATAAAATAGTAAAAAAAATAGATAAATAAAATAAAAATAAAAAAATAGATAAATAAAATAAAAAAAAATTAGTAATAATAATAAAAATATAATAAAATAAATAAATAAAATAAAAATAAATAAAATAGTAAAAAAAATAGATAAATAAAATAAAAATAAAAAAAATAGATAAATAAAATAAAAATAAAAAAATAGATAAATAAAATAAAAAAAAAATTAGTAATAATAATAAAAATATAATAAAATAAATAAATAAAAAATATAACAAAAATAATAATAAATATATAAAATGCATATTTAGTTAGAGTAGGGGTGAAGACTGAGAAAGGGGGGACATATAGAAATGTGGGGATGATAGGGAAGCCAACCCCGGGGAAGGTCAATGGGGCCTGGCCCCACCAGGAGAAAAAGGGGGGTGGCAGGGAGGGGGAGGAGACAGAAACACGACCCTCCCTCTCCCTACCAGGGGAGGGGGGATTAAAGTGAACCAAGTTAGGGTACGCGGCTCGGAATGCTAGTTGGCCAAGAAAAGCAGTTGACATCTAATGGCACGCCGGTGGCATGTCTTTATCTAGGAGATTGTCTTATTGGTCACATCTGTGAGAGTCAGCTCCAGAAGTATACGAACCTGTTTTCTTTCTTAGATTGTCTTAATTTGTGGGTTGTCTCTATTCAAAGGTAGTTATCTTTGGTGGTGAGATCTTTGGAGAATGTATGGTGGTTCACACCAAGGATGGTAATGCGGGTCAAGTTTAGCTGCCTTGTTCCAGTACCATCAGGGTCCCTGGGTTCATTTAGTAGAGGGTTATCACGTTGCTGCGATTAGTTGTCTTCTCCTCAAGGAAGGCTGCTGTGCGTAGTTGGTGAGAGCTTAATACTCTTCCTTAGTATCCAGTAGGTGGTTTTCTTTGCCTTTTGGTATATAAGTCAGCTTTGTGATAAGCTGGCAGCGGAGGTCATTGTAGAGGGGACACTCGTGCATGAGGTGATCCCAGTCCTCATTTCCTCCAAAGGAGCATGTTGGGTCTTCTTCTAGGCCAAAGGTTGTTAGTTTTGCCTTTATTGAACCATGGCCAGTAAGCAAATACGTGGCATACAGGCCTGGAGAAAACCATAATGGGGATTTTGGATAGACTCTGCTAACATTTGGGATGAATCTCCTGGTGATTTCCCCCTTGGTTGAATTTATCCAGCGGTCCTGCCACACTCGCTGCATGTGTGCTTGAAGTCTCTTCTCAAATTTTTGGTTGTTGGTAAGATTCAGCTCGAATCCCAAGCAGGTCTGAGACATGCCCTTAGAAAGATGATACAACATTCCAGTTCTCACCACCTCCAGGTCGAGAGGGAGGGCACCACCAGGACCTGGAGAGCGTGAGTACTCACAATGCAGCAGGCACGAGAGATGGAGAACAGGACCGTGCGTTGAGTGGAAACCAGTCGTAGCCTTGCCAAACCAAATTCTGGCTGCATACGTAATCACAGGGATAAAGGTAGCCTTGTAATACGAGAGGGTTTGCTTGCTGAGACCCCAGTCCCGACGGGATATCCTAGCAACCATGGCAGTATAGTTTCTTACTTTGGTTCTGATGTATTTGAGATGAGCTTGGAAGGAGAGTTTTCTATCTAGTACTATGCCAAGATATTTCAGTTACTCTGACAACTTTATGGTCTTGTTTTCAATTTTAATCTGTAATGGTCTTGTAATACAGAGAGTTCCTTTAAGAAGGAGAGAGTTTGTTTTTGATGGTGATATGGTCAAGCAGTGTGTTTTTGCCCGGTTCTGGAGGATTTGGAGTGCATGGTTTGCCAAAGTCTCAAGCTGGCCCTGGAATTTGCAGCCACCATCAGGATGAAGTCATCAGCAAAGGCTTGTGAACGAACCTCCCCGAGGTCAAGGCATAGAAATTCGTCCATCACCATGTTCCATAAGGTTGGCCCCAGGACCAAGCCCTGGGGGCAGCCACGGTGCATCCGTCTTGTGAGTTTCTGATAAGGTGCATTTACTGTGATCACCCTATTTGAGAGGTAGCTTTTCATGATATTGAACAAATTGTCGGGTACATTTGCTTGCCTGAGTCTGCGGAGGACGCTCGGCCACCAAAGGGTGTCGAACGCTCCCATGAAATCAATTGTAATCATCAGGAAGTATTTCCTGTCTGCTTCGCGGGCCTCAGTGAGCAGTGCCTGTAGAGCATCAACTGTGAAATGCCCCGGTCTGAAACCATATTGGTTTGGTGATACTAGGTTTGTTTTCTCATAGTAACTTTGGATCCGTACATGGAGATCACCTCCATGTACGGATCCATGTGATGCTCTAAGAGCTTGCTGCATACAGACAATAGGGCTATGGGCCTGTATGAACTTGGTAGATTTGGTGGTTTTGTAGGATTTTTAAGGATCAGTTTCATATTTGCAACCTTCCAGTCATCCGGGAAGGTGCTAGTGTGTAAGCAGAGATTGAATAGGTACAGCAATAGCTCCGGGGCGAGCTCCACAACCTTCTTCACAATCTCAGGCCCTGGACATTTTTCCCCATTGATAAGAGCTGCTGCGGCTAGGAGTTCTTCCTGTGTGAACTGCGGTTCAACTTGTCCAGTCCAATAGGTTTCATTTTCTCTGCAGATCTCATGCTGGTCAGTTGTTGTTGGATTAATGTTTGGATGAAAAACGTAGTTTAAGATATTTGAGACTGTGTCCCTCCAGGTGGTGGTTAGGTTTCCCTGTGGGTTTTCCATAGCAGTGTTCACTTCCCCCCCTGGGGAGTTTATTTGTGGCGATTTTGTACACCACCCCCAGGGGTCAGAATTTCCCGTGTAAGAGACAAGTTGCTCCCAGGATTGCTGCTTTGATTTCTTTATTCTTTCCGTATACGCGTTTCTTGCTGTTCGATATACTTGTTTAAGTTCTTCGACCTCCACATCAAACCAAGATCTTCTCGCCCTTTGAAACACTTTCCATTTGGCTTGTACCTCCTTTCTCATCCTTCGAAGCTCCTCGTTCCACCAGGGCACCGCTCCTAGAGGTTTTTTCCTTTTAATTGTGGCATTGCAGACTTGTTAATAGGCTGGTAATCTCTTTTTGAAGAAGGTTTGGATTTTGAGTTTGCCTGAGTTTCTGCTGCTGTTGTCCCACCATTTCCAGCAGGGCACCGCTGAACGTGTCCCAGTTTCTTTTTTCTATTGCATATCTATATTGCATTACTCTGGAAATGGGTTGTCTATTACGGTTTTTTGTGATCCTGAATGCAATGGCTCGGTGGTCCGATGTCGTCCAATCATCTTGGACCTTCCAGTCAGAGATATAGCTGGCTGTGTTTCTTGTAGCAAGAGAAATGTCAATGGTGGCTTCCCAAAAGGTGCTGCTGAAATTGAAGGAAGTTGTTTGGCTGATTGAGGATTTTCCGAAAGGGGAGTTACCCAGGTAGTCTTCCAGTCTTTGGCCGTTTGTTGCTCCTCGATAGTCTGGTGTTGTGCTGTACCACGCGGGAGACCTGCAGTTTACATCTGCCCCGACGATAATTCGCCCTCCTGGAAGAGTGTTAGTACACTTTGAAGGTATCTTATTGCCCCTATAATATCTTCGCCTGGACGGAAATATATGGCGACGACGTAAAAGTTTCCAAGCACTATAATAATGTGGGCACATACGGCCCAGGCTGTGCAAAGTTGGATTATCTTTGTGGCTGTGATGTCAGGGTTTCTTACAGCTATTGCTGCCCAGGGGGTTTTCCCTTCCACCTGGATGACTTTGTAGGTCAAAGAACCAGGCGTACGCCCATAAGAACCAGGGCAGAGGCTATCGCCTCTGACCTGGTTCTTATGGGCGTACGGCTCTTGCAGGATAATTACATCCATGTTGTCCTCGTCTGCCCGAATCCTGATTTGGCCGACCACAGCTTGGACCCGTTGTGCGTTAATTTGCATTATTTTTACCTCTTCGAAGTTAAATTTTTTAAGGTGTCTCCCCATAATCGATCCGTTGTTGGTGCTGACCCTTGGCTTTTATATATATGTTGGACATATTCTGTCTCTGATGGAATGTGCTGAGTCCATTTTTGAAACTTTTACAGTTCACACAAATAGGATCTTTGGTTTTGTTAGGACAGTTGTTAAATTCGTGGCCTTTTTCAGCACAATGGCCGCGCGTTGGCACTGTCTGCCTACAAGTGTGTGAGGTGTGGCCGAACCTGCAACACTTAAAGCATTTAGACACAGCCACGTGTTTGAGAAAGCGGTGGCTGACCCAGTTTATGTATACCCTTGCTTGATTGTTTAGGACCTTCCAGGCGATTGGGTTGAGTTGAACAATCAAGTTTTTGTCTCATCCTCCTTTGACTTTTTTTGAGTATTTAAGTGTGCTTAAGGCATCTGCCTCTAAGTCTGGGAAGTACTCCTGTAAGTTCCTACAGTATAGTTCCTCAGTGAGTTGCTGTGGGGTCAGGTTGTCACTGAGGTCAAAAATGATGATAGAGGGCCCCAACTTTTTTGGCGCCTCTGCCTTTAAACCCATTGTCGTTATTTTTGCATTGGTCATAATTTTGTTAGCTTCTTTTTTTAGTTTCCGTTTCGATCACTGGGAGCAACTTGTCTCTTACACGGGAAATTCTGACCCCTGGGGGGTGGTGTACAAAATCACCACAAACAAACTCCCCAGGGGGGAAGTGAACACCGCTACAGAAACTCCGCAGGGAAACCTAACCACCACCCGGAGGGACTCAGTCTCAAACATCTTAAACAACGTTTTTCCTCCAAACATTAATCCAACAACAACTGAGCAGCATGAGATCTGCAGAGAAAATGAAACCTATTGGACTGGACAAGTTGAACCGCAGTTCACACAGGAAGAACTCCTAGCCGCAGCAGCTCTTATCAAAGGGAAAAAATGTCCAGGGCCTGACTTGTTCGAGCCTGAGATTGTGAAGAAGGTTGTGGAGCTTTCCCCGGAGCTATAGCTGCACCTATTCAATCTCTGCCTACACACTAGCACCTTCCCTGATGACTGGAAAGTTGCAAATATGAAACTTATCCTTAAAAATCCGACAAAACCAAGACATCTACCAAGTTCGTACAGGCCCATAGCCCTATTGTCCGTATGCAGCAAGCTCCTAGAGCGTCTCCTCCATGTACGGATCCAAAGCCACTATGAGAAAGCAAACCTAATATCTCGAAACCAATATGGTTTCAGACCAGGGCGTTCCACGGTTGATGCTCTACTGGCACTGCTCACTGAGGCCCACCAAGCAGACAGAAAATACTTCCTGATGATTACAATTGATTTCGCGGGAGCGTTCGACACCCTTTGGTGGCCGAGCGTCCTCCGCAGACTCAGGCAAGCAAATGTACCGGACAATTTGTTCAATATCATGAAAAGCTACCTCTCAAATAGGGTAATCACAGTAAATGCACCTTATCAGAAACTCACAAGACGGATACACCGTGGCTGCCCCCAGGGCTCGGTCCTGGGGCCGACCTTATGGAACATGGTGATGGACGAATTTCTATGCCTTGACCTCGGGGAGGTTCGTTCACAAGCCTTTGCTGATGATCTCATCCTGATGGTGACTGCAAATTCCAGGGCCCAGCTTGAGACATTGGCAAACCATGCACTCCAAATCCTCCAGGACTGGGCAAAAACACACTGCTTGACCATATCACCCTCAAAAACAAACTCTCTGCTTCTTAAAGGAACTCTCTGTATTACAAGACCACCACAGATTAAAATTGGAAACAAGACCATAAAGTTGTCAGAGCAACTGAAATATCTTGGCATAGTACTAGATAGAAAACTCTCCTTCCAAGCTCATCTCAAATACATCAGAACCAAAGTGAGAAACTATACTGCCATGGTTGCTAGGATATCCCGTCGGGACTGGGGTCTCAGCAAGCGAACCCTCTCGTTGTATTACAAGGCTATCTTCATCCCTGTGATTACGTATGCAGCCGGAATTTGGTTTGGCAAGGCTACGACTGCAGTAAACAGACGAATCCTGGATTCCACTCAACGCACGGTTCTGCTCTCCATCTCTCGTGCCTGCTGCACTGTGAGTACTCACGCCCTCCAGGTCCTGGTGGGGGCCCTCCCCCTCGACCTGGAGGTGGTGAGAAATGGAATGTTGTATCATCTGTCTAAGGGCGTGTCTCAGACCTGCTTGGGATTCGAGCTGAATCTTACCAACAACCAAAAATTTGAGAAGAGGAGACTTCAAGCACACATGCAGTGGGTGTGGCAGGACCGCTGGACAAATTCAACCAAGGGGGAAATCACCAGGAGATTCATCCCAGATGTTAGCAGAATCTATCCAAAATCCCCATTATGGTTTTCTCCAGGCCTGTATGCCACGTATTTGCTTACTGGCCATGGTTCAATAAAGGCAAAACTAACAACCTTTGGCCTAGAAGAGGACTCAACATGCGCCTGTGGAGGAATTGAGGACTGGGATCACCTCATGCACGAGTGCCCCCTCTACGATGACCTCCGCTGCCAGCTTATCACAAAGTTGACTTATATACCAAAAGGCAAAGAAAACCACTTACTGGATACTAAGGAAGAGTATCAAGCTCTCACCAACTATGCACAGCAGCTTTTCTTGAGGAGAAGACAACTAATTGCAGCAACATGATAACCCTCTACTAAATGAACCCAGCGACCCTGATGGTACTGGAACCAGGCAGCTAAACTTAACCAGCATTACCATCATTGGTGTGAACTACTATACATTCTCCAAAATGTCACCCACCAAAGATAACTACCACATAACTACCTTTGAATAGAGACAACCCACAAATTAAGACAATTTAAGAAAGACAAAAGGTTCTTATTCTTCTTGACTTGTCTCTCATGGATGTGACCAATAAGACAATCTCCTAGATAAAGACTGACAATGCCACCGGCATGTGCCATTAGATGTCAACTTCTTTTCTTGGCCAACTAGCATTCCGAACCATGTACCCTAACTTGATTCACTTTAATACCCCCTCCCCTGGTAGGGAGAGGGAGGGGACAGGTTTCTGTCTCCTCCCCCTCCCTGCTACACCCTTTTTTTCTCCTGGTGGGGCCAGTCTCCACTGACCTTTCTGGGGTTGCCTTCCCTATCATCCCCATATTTCTATCTGTCCCCCCCTTCCTCAGTCTTCACCCCTACTCTAACTAAATATGCATTTTATTCTATTTTATTTTTATTTTATTATAATTTTTTTTATTTATTTATTATTATTTTTTTTTATTTTATTTATTTTTTTTATTTTATTTTTTATTTATTTATTGATTATTTTTTTTATTTATTATTTTTTATTTTATTTATTTATTTATTATTTTTTTTTATTTATTTATTGATTTTTTATTTTTTATTATTATTTTTTATTTTATTTATTTATTATTATTTATTTATTTATTTATTTTTATTTTATTATTATTTTTTATTATTATTATTATTTATTATTTTTTTTATTTATTTTTTTTATTTTATTATTTATTTATTTTATTTTATTATTTTTTTTTATTATTATTATTTATTTTTTTTTTTTATTTTTATTTTTTATTTTTTTTATTTTTTATTTTTTTTTTTAGGCCGTTGCCACTGAAATCTTAGGAAATTAGGTGGCAGGGCCTGCCAGAGTAATTACTTCTAATGCGATCCCTCTATGCCTGACCTGCCTCCTCGGTGTTAAGTGTGGGCAACGGGGGGTCCCACTAGGGGCCCAACGGCTAAAAGGTCAGAGGAACAACACAACATGACACTACACAACATAAACATGTACCTTACACTTTTTAAAATCTCTGGCCTTCACAGTGTTCTGTGTTTCACAAACAGAGTACACAACACGGAGATGGGGGAAACCCCTTGGGCCGTTAGACAATGAACACTTTACACTTTATGCGTGTATTATAGCGGAGATGGGGGAAACCCCTGGTGCTGTTAGACATCAATACACTTATGCCTGTATTATAATTATTATTTTATTTTATTTATTTTTTTTATTTTATTTTTTTTTTTTTTTTGGTCCTAGCCACTGAAATCCCAGGAAAGTAAGTGGCAAGACCAGCCAGAGTACAAATATAGGTAACACCCGGCCGGCCTCCCTGTGGCGGGTATTGGTAACGTCGGGTCTCACTAGGGGCCCGGCAGCAAACAGGGGTGAACAATGAGCACAACAAACTACACAGTACATATCCCACACACTTTTAAATCTCTGGCTTGTCCGATACAGAGAACATACGCGGAGATGGGAGAAATCCCAGGTGCCGTCAGACCCCGAACATACCTAATACGCCTGTATCACAGTGGTAACGTCACCGTCCTCCCCACACCGGGTGGAAAAGGCCTGGGTTCGAATCCCGTCGATGACGCGAGGAACTTTAATGGGCTTTTTTCACTCCATGGCTGAGTTAGTCGGTCTCAGGCATAGATAGCAAGGTTTTTCTCCCAGTAACTGGGGTTTTTTCGTCCAGCAAAACAGGCAAATCGACCATAGAACATATGCAATTTACAGACACAAATACGGGTTAATGTATTTAATTACGGGCAACCCTAAAATAATAATAAAAAAAATAAAATACCTGTATTTCTAGTTTTTCTTATTGCTGTTATTTTCGTAGTTTTGAGATCATCTTTCAACTCTGTCATTATTTTAGTTCTTGATTTGTTCACTTGTATGTGATTTTTTGGAGTTAATGGGTCTGATAACCACCAGATTCTACTGTTTTATCAGGGTTCTCTTTTTTATATGCTGAGGATTTTGTCGACTGGTCTGTGGTGGATGCCCTTGGATGGAGGCATCCGGTTTAGAGGTTGGAAGGTTCTTAAGTACAGCACCGGCATAAGATGGCACTGTAAATGATTCAGGTCCTGTGGTTAGGCCCAGTTCCCGCTCGGATGAAGACTGGGGAAGCTTAGCACAGACGTCTAAGGCCTTTTCCAGTATTGTAGACCTTGTCTTGATTTCTTCGTTGACAGCTTTTAGCTACTCATTCTCGATTAGAAGAGCTGTTGTGATTGTTTCTAGGCTTGTCCAACGCTCCTGGACATAGTTTCCAGTGGCTTTGGTGAATCTTATGGAGTCTTGGTTGAGGAGTGCCACCAAGTTCCTGTGCAAGACTGAAATGATCTGATGGAGTGAGGTGGTGTCTCCCTCATTAAAGAGGCCAGCCAGAACAGGTCGTGGGATCCCAGGTGAGACCACTTGGTCCAGAGCAGACGGTAGTTGTGTAGCCAAGAAGTCTGCTGGGGCAGTTTGAAGTGGCAGAGCTGATGGAGTTTGGTGAGCACCTGAGGAGACTCGCGTCTCAGGAGCAGCAAGAGTGTTTGTAGCTGCAGTTGAGGTGGAGTTTGCCATCGATTCGAGGATGGAGGCAGCTATTGGTGTAGAGATTCTTTGGTCCAAGGTGGAAGCTGAGTAATTATGGTCTATGAAAGGTGATATACAATGGCCGATCGCCCTGGAGGTCACGTGACTTGTTATTTCAAACAAAATGGCCGATGAAGAAAGGACGAATTATTCGCATCAAAACAATATGTCCTTCAAAATCACAATAATCAATACAATTTCACCAAAAATCAGTATCAACTGATATGAAATTAATTAGGGTATCCATAACTCTCTAAAAGATAGAGAAATCTAAAGATAAGTGGTCTAAAACTCTGGCAAAGAATGATAGTTAAAAACAACGGCCGGACCTATTGGGCGTAGCCATTATGAACGAGCCGTGAATGAACGATAAGGTGAAGATTTAAAATCGTTCATAACTGCAGAACGCCTTAGAAGTTAGGCATAAAATAAACATCAGTCGACTCACCGAACCAAACAGACCCACTTCGACTTGAATTTAATCCAAAATGATAAATTGGCACCACTTTAAAAAACACACTTTGAAGAGCACTAATTAACACATCCCGTCCACTGTGGCATCACTTCCGGCCATCCTCCTGATGAAAAGTTGGAAATTGCATTCTGTAGAGTTACTCGAAATTCATTGTATGAGGGACAAGAGTACACGTGCAGCCAATCTTCCACACCGCCGCAATGATAGAGTTCCGTAAGAGACAATCGAAATTTAAACAGTTTATGATTTAATGATCGATGTCCTGATAACAAATAGGAGGTAAACAAGTCAAGGCTAAACCAGACTGTAGATTTTTTATCTACAAGAGTGTCAACTTCAGGAAAAAACTTAACGTGTTACACTGCCCAGTGTTCTGCTGTCCCACCTACTCTGCCACAAATTGATCAACTCTTGCCAAATTCTTTGTCGTTCAGCTTTAACATTGACTTGAGTGTTAATAGAAATTCCAATAAGACTTCGGTTCCTGAGGGTACTTGTCTGGTTTCCTAATCAGCTTGATAAGGGCAGTCTTCCACAAATCCGGGAAAGTTCCGCATCTAAACATTTATCATACGTTGTAAAAGTATGCTGGGCTTAATCTTGGCGAGACGCACAATTAGCATTAGCATTAGCATTAGTAGAGGCATATGATGCAAGAAAGCAAGCTTATGCAGCATCAGCCAAAAAAAAAAAAAAAAAAAAACCCACTTCCACTTCACCCCTCTCTTCGTCAAAATACCTGTCCAGCTGAGCCTTAAACTTATTTAGGCTATCAACCTCCACCACAAGGGATGGGAGTCTGTTCCACCAACCAACCACCCGCTGGCTAAAGGCAAATTTCCGCACGTCTATCCTACATCTGTCTTTCCTCAATTTGAATTTATGCCCTCTCAGGTGATTTTTCTGAGCTAGAGGAAGAATCCCATCAGCATTGAGCATGCTTAAGCCATTCAAGGCTTTATACACCTCTATCAGATCACCTCACTGGTGCCTAGTCTCCAGACACTGTAATTTGCAAAACATAAGCCTTTCTTCGTAAGAGCACTCCTTTGTTCCATTCACTAATCTTGTTGGCCTTCTCTGTACTCGTTCCAGCAGCTCTACATCCTTCTTGAAATGAGGCCTCCAGACCTGTATACAGTACTCTAGGTGTGGCCTGACCATTGCCTTATACAATGGAATAATCACCTCCTTATCCCTGCTGGAAAAATTCCTGTATATCATTGACAATACTCCATGAGCTACTCTTGCAGCCCGTCTGCACTGCTCAGAGAACTTCATATCTGCCTGCACAACCACCCCCAAGTCCCTTTCATTCTCTACCACTGTCAGTGTAGTACCACAGAGTTGATACGTTGCTCTGGGGTTGCTGTTTCCCATGTGTAGTACTTTACATTTGTCAATGTTAATCTTCATTTGCCACCTCTCAGCCCATCTGCTCAACCTTTCCAGATCCTGTTGCAGCAGCATACTGTCAGTAGTGTCCTTGACAACCCTGCCAACCTTTGTATCATATGCAAACTTGGACATTAAGCTTGATATACCATCATCAATATCATTTATAAATACAGAAAACAATAATGGACCCAACACTGAGCCCTGAGGGACTCCACTAATAACATTAGTCCACGATGAGCAGTGTCCATTGATTACCACTCTCTGTCTTCTCCCCCTCAACCACCCCTTTATCCATAGCAGCAATTTGCCTCCAATGTCACACTGCTCCAATTTGTGTAGCAGTCTTCCATGTGCAACAGTATCAAAAGCCTTTCTAAGATCCAAGTATATAATATCAAAGTTATTCGCTGCATCCAGTTCTTTTGTGACTGCATCATAGTATCCAATCAAGTTGGTCAGGCAAGACTTCCCCTTAACAAAACCATGCTGTGTCTGAGCTATAACTGAAGTCTTGTCTAAATGATCCTGCAGTGCTTCTTTAACCAGTGCCTCCATTAATTTTCCTGGAACAGAAGTTAAGCTCACAGGTCTATAATTACTTGTGTCAGCCTTTGATCCTCCTTTGTGAATTGGGGTCACATTTGCATATTTCCAGTCTATGGGTACCTCCCCTGAGTCCAAGGAAGCTCTCATAATTATGGCTAAGGGTTTGCTTACTTCCTTTGCTGCCTCCTTTAATATAACTGGATAGATCCCATCCACCCCGAGTGCCTTTCTTGTGTTTATCTTCAACAGTTTCTCCTCCACTTTACTCCCAGTTATTTGAAGATTCTGTAGCTTACTGCTAGAGTTGAATACACCTCTGGCATTCCCCTTGCTGAATAACTCCTCATGTGTGAATGTCGATGCAAAATATTCATTTAGTTTGTTAGCTACCTGAGCAGCATCATCAACAGTTGACCCATCAATATCAAGTGGACCAATCTGATTCATCCCCTTCCTTCTAGAATTTACATAAGTAAAGAACTCTTTGCTGTTTTTCTTTGCATCCCTTGCCAAGGATTTCTCGTAATCTGCCTTCGCCTGCCTAACCTCCTTTGTAACTTGGTTGCATCTCAACTTGTATCTATCATAGGCTTCTGTGTCATGTGTTAATTTGTAAGTATCCCATGCATTTTTCTTCTCTGCCATATGCCTCATTAGTTCATCTGAGATCCATTTTGGCCTAAACCTTGAACAATATTTCTTAGTTGGTATGTAAAGCCTAGTAGCTTCTAAGATAAGTTCTTTGAATGCTTCCCATTTTGAATTTGCTGTTGGTAACATCATCAGTTGGTCCCACTGTATAGAATTTAAATACTGTCTCAGTCCATCGTAGTCGCCTTTACGAAAGCAATAACCCTTCCCTTTACCCCTAATGGTAGTTACCTCTTTGAGTAAATCCCACTTCAGCACACTGTGATCACTGCCACCTAGTGGTTCATTTATCTGCAGATTCTTAATGCATGAAGAATCACTGCTGATAATCAAATCAAGAGTACTCTAATCAAGAGTACAATAAAGGTACTCTCTCTCTCTCTCTCTCTCTCCAGCATGTCCATTCCTGGGCATTTCTTAACTTTCACTTGCTTGACCGCTGTGTCCAACTTGATGGTACTAAAAGGTTCGGTCTTAATTGAAGAAACATACAGAGTATTGGCAAAACGAATATTAGTGTGAAACTCAGAATCAGAGCACCCATTGTCTGTAGAAAAGATTATCTAGAATAACGTTTACAGAATCCGTCCAGTTAGTCGTCTCCAAACCATTGTATACGATCAATCAATACTATTCTTGCGTCAATAATTTATTTCTTATAATTTTATAAAGTATCCCCCACGGGTGTGCATTACCAGAGTTTTGCACAAATTCTGTCCATGTTTTCTTCTTTGTAGTAGCAATCGCCTTCGCATACTGTTTCTTGAGACCAATGTAACAATTAGAAAAGTTGCGAACATCAGCCTGAGACAAATGACGATTACGCTGATATGTGCGTCGAGCGTGATGGACCTGTTTCCGAAGCAAACATAATTCTGACAACCACTAGGAACATGTTCTGGAATTGACACGTTTTTTCCTTGATGATACGGATACGAATACTCGAAACTGAGGGACGAGAAGGTATGGAAATCGAGAAAGAAATTGCCCGATGGTCACTAGTTGTCTCGTTAGGTTGCACAGTCCAATCGTTGATAGTAGATTACAGAAGGAATTTGAGAAAGTGATATCAATGTTTGATTCGCCAGAGAATGTAGTAAACTGTTGAGGTCTGTTAAAAAATCTTCATGTGATGATTAATAATAAATTCTTCCAGTAATTGTCCTTGAGCATCAGAGCGTCCACTAAACCAAAACTTAGACTTGGCGTTTACATCCGCTGAAATAAGGACATTATAAGGCCCCAAAAAATTCAATGTGAATTCTAGATAATATAACGAATTATTTAAGGAGGGCAGTATATTGAGATGATGGTAGAATATGTGACAAGGATACAAGTTGCAATTTGGTGACAGAGACCATTAATGACAGTTACATAAATTTTATCGTTTAATACAACAATACAAGTCTTCAGTTGCTGGTGAACAGGTTGGATTACTCGAGTGGAAAGGGAATAACCCGTGATCTTTGAACAATCTCCCATTCGGTCTTTAGCAAAATATGGCTCTTGAATAGTGATGATTTCGATTGAGTTTTGTTCTGCTGTTAATCTAATCTCGTCCCTAACAGCTCTAGAATGATGCCCGTTTATCTGCATAAGTTTCAGAATAATAGACTGAACACTAGGTAAGTTGATGGGAAGCGATATCTCAGAAGACGAAAATCAGAGGCATACAATGCTGACTGCATAACACCGATTGTAAAGTTCCCCGTCTGTCAGATGGTCTGACGATGCATAACAAACAAAGGAGTGGGGCGAATTAAGTTTATTAACGGAACGGTGTATGCAGAAACCTACACAGCTATCTTGAAGGGGTGCCTGAAACACGTTATTAGAGATCACCACAAGACGTCTAAAACTGCATTTTTCAACAGGACTCAGCATCTTGCCACACAGCAAAATTCGTAAGTTTTATGCTATTTAGATTTAATGATGAGTTTGTATTCTTGTCTCACAAGGCTTGAAACATACACCAATGTTTTCCCTCGTTTTTCTCCCTTAAGCAGCTGCAGTCATACCTCAGAAATTCTGGCATTACAGTGTTGGACTGGCCTGGCAACAGTGCAGATTTGAACTCTATTGAAAATCGTTGGTATACAATGTCGTCTAAAATTGCTCAGAAGAAGCTAACGAGTAAGATTCAGCTGCAGGAGATCATTGTAAGGGTGTGGTTCCATGAAATTGGGCAACCGCATAGCCAGAAGTTGATTAACTCTATGCCAGATCGTTTCAAGGCTGTAATTGAAGCTCGAGGAGGAGTAACAACAAAATATTGTTGTTCCTCCTCGAGCTTCAATTTTGCTGATTTACAGTACGTAATTGTTGTTGTCGGTGACTCTATTGTCAGGGAAACTTACTGTGCAAAAAGGATAGATGGAACAGGACCAGCGTATGTCTGCCAGGGCAAAGGTTGATGACGTTGTGGAGCAGTATCATCTTTTAAGGGCACAAAAGTTGATATTTTTGTACACGTTGGCACTAATTTTTTTTTTAGCATAGCATTAGCATTAGCATTAGTAGAGGCATATGATGCAAGAAAGCAAGCTTATTCAGCATCAGCCAAAAAAAAAAAAAAAAAAAAAACCACTACTCCCATTTCACCCCTCCGTTCGTTCGAAATACCTGTCCAGCTGAGCCTTAAATTTGTTTAGGCTATCAACTTCAACAACAAGCGATGGGAGTCTATTCCACAAACCAACTGCCCGCTGGCTAAAGGCAAATTTCCGCACATCTATCCGACATCCGTCCTTCCTCAATTTGAATTTATGCCCTCTCAGGTGATTATTCTGAGCAAGAGGAAGAATCCCATCGGCATTGAGCATGCTCATATGATTAGGCAATCTACATTATCATCGAGTATTGTTTTAAAATTATTTGATGTTATAAAACCTCTCTCAGACTTCTAAACTGCATTCAAAAGAGGACAGTTCAAGTTAATTAATGTCTCTTGAAAAGTCTGCCCACTCTCTGTCTTACATCATTCATCCCGTTTTCTCTAGAAGCCCTTTTTCTCTACAAGCCTTTTGAATATGGTGGCCCAGTAGGACCATCTGGTGGCCACCCTGCAAGGTCACCATCTAGTTTCCCTGCAAGGTTTACAGCATGTATTCTGTAATCCGACAGATTTCTTCCAAACCAGTCTGAATACATGCCTGAACCAGTCAAGATACATTTGCTGTTCTCCTTCAAACTTGCAGATCAACTTTTTCTCTTCCTCGTTTATCCCTTCTACACCTGTAATGTTCGGGAAATACATGTGGAGAAAGGATGGAAGAACATTACAACAAAATTATAATATATAGTTAAAGTAATATCAACAAGTATCCTCTGTCTTCCCAGCTTTCAACTCATCTTCGGTACTAAATATCAGCTTTTAATACCCTCCACGTTTGTTGTTTTCATAAAAATAAATAAATAATATAATATAATATCCATAAAATCATCAATAAAAAAAAAATATCTAAATTGGAGGCGCTGGTGAAAAAGTCTTGAGAATGCGTATTTTATGTTGAAAATAATTAATGACGAAATGCGTTGGTTTAGAAGTAATTAAATAATCGAACTTGTTATAACGATCTGTATGCTGTGAGGAACAAAAATTAAGTACAGCGGACTTCTCGTGGTGGTGGGATCAAGTCAAAACATGGATCAAAATATGGTGGTTGTTCCAAATCAGACTCTAGCAAATGGAAAGATGATCCCAGTGTTTGGTTTAGGGACATGGAAGGTTTGTTATTATCTTTTCATATATTTAATAAGTCTTTATGTTTTTTTTCCCTTCTTAAATTGGGTTTTCTTAATTAGCTTTCACTATAAAAATAAATCTGGAAAATTGATTATAAAGTTTTTGAGGATTCCCAAGTGATTGATATTTTACATTGAAAACTGTACTTATTTCAATTTTCATTTACGAAAAAATATGGCAGTTAAAGTTATTCAAAATTAAACGGACACATTTTTTCCCCAATACAATAAAATGCAAAAATAAATAAAACCGTCATGCCGACTATAGGCACGGCAGCCTTTCATTTGCTAATATCTGAATACTGTGCTCCCTTACTCTTTGAAAGTTCAAATTAAACAAAACTTTTATGAAAACTTAAAACATTTAAAAGCTCATCAGAATTAAACACTTCGGGGTAATCCTGCACTTTAGTGTCCTGAGTCACGATCAGTCCGCAAGTCACTGCCAGCTCGGTACTGTCGTGAATCGTATTCTAACGGACAGTTCCGACTTTATCGAGCATGCGCAACACTCACTCCATCTGCCTGTCTGTGCTGGGAATTGTCACGGAGCATGCGCGACACTTATTGTATATACGGTACTGGCAATGTGCTACGTACGCGCAGTAGTATTATTTATTATTTTTCGTTTTCAGAAAGAATAAAAAACAATTTCCTGACTAAATAGAAGAATTTTATTATAAAAGTATAAGTAGCTAGTTATAAAAACAATAATGGACAAACCTATATGTAGTCGGGAAACAATTTTCTGACTACATAAGAAATTGATTTTATGAAAAGTAATTTGTATCTGCTTTTATTTTTATAATCAAATTCTTTTATGTAGTCAGGAAATTGTTTTTTATTCTTTCTGAAAACGAAAAAAAAAATAAATAAATAAATAATACTGTGCGTATGTAGTAGATTGCCAGTACTGTACAGTATATACAATAAGTGTCGCGCATGCTCCGTGACAATTCCCAGTACAGACTGGCAGATAGTGTTGCGCATGCTCGGTCAAGTCGGAACTGCCCGTTAGAATACGATTCATGACAGTTCCGAGCTGGCGGTGACTTGCTGGCAGATCGTGACAGACTCAAGACACTAAAGTGCAGGATTACTCACTTCGGCATACGTCCTCTATTTGTTACCGTAGTTTCATATTTTATTTTTTTATTTAAAGGTATCCCCTGAAGGCCACCAGCTGGTTTCCCTGCAAGGTTTACAGCCTACATCAGTTCGTCGAAATGTCACTCACTTGTTCTCTTTGGTGAGGGTACTTTCGTAAAGACAGCCACAAGAATAAGTTCAAATGGGCATAATACTACAGAGAAAAATAAATCTAATAGCAATCGATATATTGAAAAAAAAAAAAAAAAAACTGCAATAAACTCAATAATTTACTGTTTGCTAAATTGCACATTCACCTCAGTAGCTTGTTGAAGCAGTGCTCAGTTAAGATATAGGGAGAAAGTTATGAAGCTGGGCTTGTCTTTACAGAATATTTTTAAGAAATGTTTCATGCCTTTCTACTTTGCTTAATTATGATGCTTATCTGTGATATGACCGGCAGGAATGGCATTTTAATAGTTTTAAAGCAACTAAACTGCTGGTTTGACCTAGATAAAATAAGTGTTATTTTATTTTAATTGCATCTTTGTAAGGAAACAAAGATCGGCAGCGCCCCCTGTCATGGTAATCTGAATTATATTGGGTTAAAAAAAATTTTTAAATTTATTTTTAAATTATTTATTATTATTTTATTTATTTATTTATTTTATTTTTTTATTTTTTGAGAAGTTTCAAAATAGCTAGAACTGTCTAGCATGTGCTTCTGCCTGTGTTCAGCAATGCAATTTTTCTATGCTCTCAGACAGTGGTGAAACTATGAATTCTGGGTTATCCCCTACATGATCTTCAACAACTTAACAATCAGCTGTAACAATTTGCAGTGACCCCTGGGGGGAGGGAAACAGCTTAAACTTTTCTTAACTAAGAGCAGTAGCAAAACTACCACATATGGTAGTTTCAACAAACAGTAGCAATACAGCCATACTATGAGATTTACCACTGTGGTAGGGTGAAGTAAAGGGGGAAAAACATGTGGTACCAACAGCAGGTATATGGTTTTTAATAATTATACATGAAGCCCATTTGCAAATCTCATTCTGGACAAATCTTGGAATTTGTAGTTTTGCTACTGTTATGATGTCTTGTAATAAGAGGAAGTACAAAACATTATCTCCTTTAGAGAAGTGTGACATTTTAAAGCAGCTTAACTCAGGAGAAGCTAGAACCAAATTGTTGGCAGAGGCATTGAGAACCAGTGCAAGCCCTGGAGCAAACAGACTTACTGGACCAGCCTGCCTTTCTTGATGGGGTGGTGTTGCAGATTCCAATTCTAGGCCCCTTCCGTACAACAGTGCCTAGGCTGGGGCAGCTGACCCTACCCTTGATGCTCTTGAACATTGGCAAGTCTTCTTTTAATTTTCAAATTTTGTATTCACAAATTTGAAAACTGACTACATATTTCAGGCTAGTGGCAGGTAAATCAACAAATTTTAAAAGGTGCTATGGAATTAGGTGTTTGTATATGAGTGATGGAAAATTAATAATATTGTTGCTGCTGTTGTAGCAGAATGTCTCAGTGTAAATTTATTCAGTGGATCACTGAATTTGGTTTGAGTCCTGAACAAGTTTACAGTACTAATGAGAATTTTTACATAAAACTTTAGTTCATAAAAGCAAAAATTCTGCATCATATTTCAAAATCAGGGAAGAATGAGTGCTGTGCACACCTTTTGCAAAGTCCATCCGACGAAACCACAAGTGATAGGAAAACCCGAAAACTACCCTTTTCTTGTTTTACATAATGACCACAAGAGAGGTTGGGTATTGTGGTGTGGTAAGGTCAACAAGGATGGTGTTCCTCAAGACTCAGTTCTTTCTCCCACTCTTTTCCTCCTGTATATTAATGACCTTTTTCCACTAACTGTAAATCCTGTTCATAGTTTTGTTAAGGCACGCTACATTCCACCTTCTAGTTTGAGATTTGCCCTACTCAAACAGCTTCAACTTTTCAAATATCCACCACCAATTCCTTACATGATGATCTCCAATGGGTCAAAGATAACTTGGTTAATTTCAATCCTTCCACAATTGAATTTGTCTTATATCTTGCAAAAAGGAGTCTACTGCTCCTATACTTATCTTCAGTGACTCTCAGATTTTGAGACAAGATCATATATCTGTGTTAGGAATTACTCTGACTTCTAATCTCTCTCTCTCTTGGCATAAAACACATCACAAATATTGCTTCCTCTGCATCTAAAAAACTCTGCTTTCTTTTCTTCTAAACAATTACTCACCCCGTACAAATCTCAAATCTGCCTTAATGTTTAATGTAGTTCCTACATTTGGGGTTGTGCCCCCAAAACCTCTCTCAGGCTTCTAGATGCCATTCAAAGGAGGGCAGTCAGATCAATTAATGACTCGTCTCTTACAAATTTTCTCCACTCTGTCTCATAGACATTCTTTTCTGCTGCATGCCTTTTCTATAGATACTGTTTTCTATAAGCACTGTTTTCTCCTGAATTGGCTTCTGTAATTCTCCCTCTCTCTTATAAATCAGTCCAAACACATCAAAACCAGTCAACATCCATCTACTGACCTACTTGAAACCCACAGAATCAACCTTTCTTCTTCCTCCTCATTTATCCCCTCAACTTCTGTTTTCTGGAACAACCTTCCTTGACATGCATTTCCTGAAAAGTACAATCTACAGAAATTCAAGTCTGATATCAACAAGTATCTTCTGTCTTTTCATCCTTCACCCCATGTGCAGTACTAAGTACCATAGGTTCTAATACCTTCATATTTGGGGTTTCTTAAAAAATATATGTATACAGGGTGTTTCAGTTAAACGTTTCAGAACTTCTAAGAGGGGTAGGGTACATCCTGACAACTCGAAATCATATAGCAATGTGGGGTCAGAAATGCTTTCCTGAAGCGGTGTTGTACACAGAAGCACCATAAAGAAAAGAGACCGTAAGTGAGAAATCGTTTTAATAATACATGAAAAGAAGCAAAAGGTACATGGATTAAAGTAAGTGTTCGAAGTTTCTTCCACGGGCTACAATGCACGCCTCACATCTCCGACGCATGGACATCCGAACATTCTGGAATACTCCAGGCGAATTTCGAATTTCTTCGGCAGCTACTGCGATTCTTGCAACCAGGTCAACAGGGGTGTCATAAACTAGCGATTTCATATGACCCCAGAAATAAAAATCAAGACATGATAGGTCGGGTGACCGAGCAGTCCAACGCACGGGACCACCACGTCCGATCCACTGTTGACCAAATGTGACATCCAGGTAGTTACGAACATCTCCGCTATAATGGGCAGGGGCTCCATCGTGTTGGAACCACATTGTCTGTTGCGTCGATGCAGAAATCTGTTCATCTCTCAAAAGTTGTGGCAATACTTGCTGCAGAAAGATCAAGTAGATAGGTCCGGTTAGATGACACGGTAACAGGTAAGGTCCGATGAGGTGATCTCGCAGGCCAACGCACGGGACGTGGTGGTCCCGTGCGTTGGCCTGCTCGGTCACCCGACCTATCATGTCTTGATTTTTATTTCTGGGGTCATATGAAATCGCTAGTTTATGACACCCCTGTTGACAATGCTGAGGAGCTGGTTGCAAGAATCGCAGTAGCTGCCGAAGAAATTCGAAATTCGCCTGGAGTATTCCAGAATGTTTGGATGTCCATGCGTCGGAGATGTGAGGCGTGCATTGTAGCCCGTGGAAGAAACTTCGAACACTTACTTTAATCCATGTACGTTTTGCTTCTTTTCATGTATTATTAAAACGATTTCTCACTTACGGTCTCTTTTCTTTATGGTGCTTCTGTGTACAACACCGCTTCAGGAAAGCATTTCCGACCCCACATTGCTATATGATTTCGAGTTGTCAGGATGTACCCTACCCCTCTTAGAAGTTCTGAAACGTTTAACTGAAACACCCTGTATATATATAATGCTTGAAGGACCCCCTTAAGGCCTGGAGCCCAGGTGCAGTTGCACACCTTTGCACCATTGTAGCTATGTCTCAGTTTGGGTAAACCTGTGGCACAACTTCAATGGTGCAAATTGAGAACTGTTTGTCAAACAGTTTCAATCTGAATTTGTCCTTCCTGTATAAAGACATCAAAAAGAAATAAAAAATTCTAGAAAACTCTGCTTATTCTTGACAATGCATCAGGTCATCTGGATATAAATGAATTACAAAGTGATGACAACATTATAACAATGTTTTTTCCCTCATAACTGTACATCTGTGATATTACCAATTGACTAAAATGTGAATTCATGAAATCAAATTATGGTACCTCAAAAATCTTGTTCATGTAATAGTGCAGACTATAGATATCACAACCATATTAAAAAAGATAACAGATAATTTTCTTAAGATATTGAAATGGGATGGGTAGCAAAGACCTGATATCAGTTGTTGACCTGATAAGAAGGTGAAATAAGTTAGGAAGTGGTTGTAGATTGAATTAACAGCAAAAATAAAAATTATTTTCAGGCCAATAGCAAAATTATAAATAGTATCTTTCTTTTCTTCATCTTGCAAGATGAAGGAAAGAAAGGTGGATTTAGGAGCCATTCAAACAAATTTGGTGAAACATCATTATGCTTTTACACATATTATGAATGTGCTACAGAAGGTGACATATCAACTCACCAAATCCTGATTTTACATCAACTCTGTGAGTGTTTTGAGAAAGAGACTAAGCAAAGTGAAACAGATAAAAATCTGCAACTTCTTTATTAAAAACTGAACACTATATTGTATAATATATTCTGAATAATAAATAAATATGCAAACAAATATGATAATTCATGTTCATAAAATGTGTTTTCATGCTATAATCCCACTAATCTGAACATTTCAAAAATCCACCTGCATTAATTACTGAAATTGCTCTGGACTTGGGAATGAAAATTAAATTAAATATATTTTTTTCAACCTATTTGTTCAGTACATGCAGACATTATATACAAATCTTCATTGGTTCTGACATTTGGACACAATGATTAATTATGAATGTGCTGAAAGTTATAATCATTAATAACCACCATAATATTTCAAGTTATTTTTGGAAAGTTTAACAACCAGAAGGCATTGAACTTAATTTCAAAAAGTAAACTTAATGACTGGAACAGTGTTTGGGTGTATTCTAGCCTAATTCAGACTCTACAAACAAGTATAGAGTTGTTTAGATTTGACTAGACTGTTAATCACTAGTAAATGTTTCCATTGTTTTTTTTGAAGATAATGGTAAAATAATGGTTAAAGAATATAATGATGGAAACATAATGGTAAAATAAAATTGAAGAGAAGAAATGAAAGAAGACTCACTTGAGAAGTCACTGAATATTCTTATGATTTCCTTGGCATTCTACCTAAATGTTAAGAGAAACAAGACCTTAGTTACAAAACAGGTGAGTAATGTTACTAAGGTCTTGTTTCTGCTAACATTGGCAGGGGCAAAAACCCATTGTGTTAACCTACTCATGGAAGCCATTTTAATCCTGTTCTGCAGTTTCTCAATTTTTTAATGGAGAAATTAGGGTAAATGCTTTTCCTGAAAGATATTGGGAATTCATCTAGGTGAACAGAGTAATTTACAGCACA
The DNA here is from genome assembly GCF_048544385.1 of Mastigoproctus giganteus. NCBI lineage: Eukaryota > Metazoa > Arthropoda > Arachnida > Uropygi > Thelyphonidae > Mastigoproctus > Mastigoproctus giganteus. The sequence continues at coordinate 40,073,466 of NC_143587.1, read as the reverse complement.
AAAGAAACAGAAAAAAAAAAAAAAATGAAGGTTGGAATGATCCCCATGTACTTAATAATGGGTTAAAAAAGCTTTTATTTGGAAACTCTCTCATGTCAGATGGTAGGAACATTTCCATTTTGCTGAATTAGTCTCAGATAGAGCTGGTAGGTTTTTTTTTTTTTTTTTTTTTTTTAATCAAGAAACCAGTTTTTTTCACTCCAATAAACAGATAAACCAACCTTTAAAACATCATAATGTGCATACATAATATACATATATAAGGCGAACAGAAACTTCTGCTAATAAAATTGCAAATTATGTTGGCAGTAAATTACTTTCAAAGTTGAAAATGCTATGGTGTGCATGTTTAAGCCACAACTGTCTATAAAAGATATGAATGCAGAAAATATATAGTTAACAGAATCTTATTTTAAAATGCAACAGACTCTTTTAAGGCTTCATTTTCATGTTATGTGATGTTAAGTTTAATAATGGAATTAATATCTGTTATTAATTTTGCAGTCAAGTCCACTTCAAGTTGGGCGGATCGTTTGTTCAGCTATTGATTTTGGATATCGTCATTTTGACTGTGCATTGGTATATGAGAATGAAAGCTACATCGGAGAAGCCCTTAAAAAGAAAATGGATGAAGGAGTAGTCAACAGGGAAAATCTGTTTATCACAAGTAAGGTGAGTGATATCTTTTTTAGGATGAGCCACCATAATTTTGTTAATTTAATTTATTCTTAGTAGTTGTATGTGTGTGCAGCTCTCCCCCATCACAAAAAAGCTAATTCACAATAGTGAGCAAAGATGTCACTTTCAGCTACATGTGAAATGTTTATTGCAGCAATATGATACTGATAATATATCCTATTAGCAATAAACATTTCACACGTAGTTGAGAGTGTCTCATTTATACACTAGTTCCAATCCTTATGTGATATCATTCAGACCACATTTTAAATTAGGCACCTGAATTTTTACAAACTGGAAAGTTAATTTTGGCAGCTTTCCCACATTTCCCAAGAAATGTGAGAAGTTTCCTTGGGAAACATGCCCTTTCCATGTTTACCATGCTTCAGAAATGTAATTGTTCTTTTAGTGACTATTTTGAGCCACATTTTTTCTTTAACATTGTTTACTTCATTCTTTAACACTGTTTACAGCAAGGATTCACAAAGTGCAGCCTGCAGGCCATCTGTGGCACGTGAGCTTTTTTTGTATGTATCCTGATGCTGTTATGATGTTATGTATAAATTTGAATAAAATCTTTCTTCAAATTTTATAGAATCAAAGGATTTATGTACTAACTACAGTGGAAACCAGTTAATATGAAATGTGCAGGGCTTTCACAAATATTTCTTGTTAACCAAATTTCATGGTAAAATTTTTGTTGACCAATTCCAATAGAGAAAAATGAAGGGATCTGGGTGTATAGGTGGGATTGATTTGCAGAAAGTAATTAGTTGACCGGTAGGTATTCTGAAAATCCCAATTATCACAGTCACGATAACAAGCTGCACCTACAAACCTTTCTCTTTCCAACCATCATGTGAGAATGGCAGTGATATCACACATTAACCCAGCCCACTCACAATTTCTATCATCATATTTCATCAATATTGGCCAAAAAAGAACTGGTTTACAGTATTTGACTACTACAAATGCAGTTAAAATTTTCAGTCTATAGACGTATCCATTAGGAAATTTGGGAAATCTTTACAGTTTTCTATGCACAACAAGTTAAAATTTTCACTTGTTGTGCATAGTATTTTCACTCTTATTAGAATGTCTTCATCCCTACACACTAGCAAATTTTTCCATATTTGTATATTTTGAAAGTTCACAATCATATGGAAAATATCAATATTATATTGACTTTTGAATTCATTTTTAAAATTGCCCACAAATGCTTGTTAACACGTTTGCTGCCACTTATATTTCCGAAAGTCCGTTCTATGTGCTTTTAGTGTAACTTAATATTTTTTCTAGATTTTGATTCTATATCATTCTTCAGTTGGATTATTTTTCTGGGGCACCTGGAACAAGTAGGCACTGCTTTTTGGTAAGTGGAAGGGATTTCATCTGATAATGGACTTCTAACACTAACAGATGCATCCATATTGATGGATTTCTGACACTAACAGATGCATCCATATTGATGGATTTCTGACGCACTAACAGATGCATCCATATTGATGATTTCTGACACTAATAGATGCATCCATATTGATGATTTCTGACACTAATAGATGCATTTGAATGAAATTCAGAATCCACATCATTTTAATAGAATTCTATTTCAGTGTCAGATGATATATTATAAAGAGCTGATTCTATGTCATCAGCTTCAGCATACTGTCCATACCTGTTCCTTTTCAGTCCTGATGTCCCAGGCTGTTGATCCTGGGACATCAGGATCACCCTTTAGGGTGAAATTTTATAGAAAAATATTTTTTTTGCACTAAATTTTATTAGTAGACACACTGAGGATGATGTTTTATTTTTCACAAAATAAAGAATTAAAATTTAGCATAATCTTCAAAAATTTTACCTTTTCTTCTTGTGGAAAATACTAGAATATATAACTTCAATATAAGCAAAGAACATTTGAAACTGGACCAAGTATACAGCTTTTATAGCACTCTCAGAGATCATGAGAAGGACCAGGACAAAGATGATGAAGAGCTGCCAACATCATCCCCAAGGTGGCCTCACAAACTGAAGAATTAAATTGAGCAGCATAATCTTCAAAAAATTTTATTAAATGTTATTATAAAATGTTCATTTTATGTGCCTTTCCTTTTATAGCATTCATTTAATGACTGCAATTGAATGGATGCAGATTTCCATTAAGACACAAACTTGCAGTTCCTTTTGACACATCTGTGTTCTAGTAATGAATGTGTTAACAAAATTATTTTAACCCATCATTTCAGAAATGTGCAAGCCAAGGAAACAAATATGCAAGAATTGAAATTTTTTTTAAATCTACTGACATAACACTGCACAATACTAAAATAGAAGAAATTATTTTCAGAATCACTTATGAAAGTATGCATTTCTTGATGAGATAGCCTTATCTGCTTTGCAGTATGTGCCTTCCATTTGCTAGATTTGTGAACTAAAAAGGCAGTAGATAAATGATAGAATGCAATTAAAATATATGATGGAATAAAGATGGATTTCTTCTACCAGTGGTCCTATCATATCAGGAACCACAAGGTGCCGGCATCAATACAACTAAAGGACATAGCATTTCAATTACTTATAAATTGTCAAAGGTTTAGAAGTAGTTGAAATGTTTGAAAAAAATGAAAAACATTGAATTGTATAATGTGATTAAATATGTGGATATCTTAAGTAAAACCATCCTTTAAATAATTATACAGCTGACATTTACAAATTTCTTATTTTCATTGTCAGTAAAATTTAGCACTATATAAATAACAAATTGAGTAATATATGCATTAAATTACATTACAGATGCATTCCATTGTTAAAACCTCTGTACCATACTCATAAAATTGTTTACAAAACTTCACCATATGATGGGGATAGATGTGAGTTGGAATTTGTGTAACAGTGCTTTCTTAGGAGAAAGTGCACACAGAAATGGATTAACCTATCAACATGAAATTTAATGGAGAGGTTCTTAAGAATATCCTAAGTCTTGAATGTTTTAAAAACATCAGCACTGTTGTTCCAGTTAATAGCATTTATGTTTCAGTGGGGAGATGGGGTGAAACATAAGTTGCAGAATTCGATATAAAATTCCACGGTGACCAAAACACTTGCTGAAAATTTGATGTTCTTGGAATTTCTCTTCTCAAGTAATTCCCAAAACTTATTTTCTTATGTATAACTATTTATGTGAGGGTGGGGGGACAATTATGGACTCAGAATTGGGTATAAAACTTTCCCACTGACATAAATAAACATGTGTTTCTTTGGACAAAACAATGCAGAGAAAGCAGTTTGTTTCTTCAAGTTTAATATTTGCTTGTTATGATGTCATTTAACACATACTTAGTAAAAATCAGATCAATCAGGCATAAATCAGATAAACACCAAATTTCCCAGGGGAAATTTGACTGACTGAATGTTGATCTGACTTGTGCTTATTGGATGATTGGATGATACTTATATATAGAGATAACTTTGAAAAGGATCAGAGCTGCTGTTCCAGTTTGTATCTAATGAGATTTTGTGAAAAAAATAAAATTTAAAAAATTATCAAATTTATATTGGTCTGATTTTAATTAAATTTGGGATCGCTAAACAAAATCTTTATAAATAACCCAAATTTCATGGAAGTCTGTCCAGTGGGAGTCAAGTTGCTACAGATGAATGGATGGTTGGACATGGTAAAGACAAATAGGCACTTTGCCACGAATTTGATAAAAAAAAATGTTATATTCATAATGGTAGTAATTATTATTTCATATTTTTTAATTTTATAGCTTAAACAGTTATACTAGACAAATTTCATATATCACCATTAAAGATTATAATAAAGCTGTGTGTGAACATTTCTCAGTGGCAATTTATTTACAAAATAATAATTTTTTTTCCAATGAATAACATTTTTCCTTCTCAGTGTAGACTAATTTTTCCATTCCAACTTTTAAAAGATTTCTATTTTGTTTTATTTTTATTTTTTTTTATTCTGTGCCTCTGTAAAATGTTTTAGAAAATATTTTATTAATGTATTATAGTATTTATAAAGTTATTTTATTTTATAAAAATATTTTATCCATAACATCAAGAGTTTTTTAAAAACATTTCAATTTAAATTGGTCACATTAGGAAAATTATATTTACTTCAATCTTTAGATTATTTGGGCAAAGACAATGAATTTTCTCATTTTTTGTTTGATGTTCAGAGACTTATTTTCAGGCTATTTGATGTGCTTTATTATTCCTCCACTACAATAAAGTTTTAAAAGAGCTGCTAATTTCTCAGAGACAAAAACAATAAATAACATTTTCCATGTCATAAATCAATTTGAATATGAGCACAGGAAATGTTTAATTTTGATATCTTGTTTGAAAATAATTTGCACAAGTATTCTTCCACAATTACTATTCAGATGAAATATTGAACTGTGGCAAGGGAGAGAAATTTCTTTCCCTTGCCACAGTTCAGATTATATGGTTGTGTGCATATGGGCTCACTAGATTGGAACAGTCAGTCGATATGCAAGTGTTGCCATAACCCCCTTATTCTTTTTGCAGAGGTCATAAAGCTTGACTGAAATGTACAGACAAATTACCTCCCCATGTAAATTTTATGTACAGTAGAATCTCATACATCTAGGATCTTTATGACCCAGCATATGTCAGATAGTTAAAAATTCCAGTTTTATTTTCTTTGAAAGTTAGGCACATCACCTAAATAATGCATTATTTTTAATAGTTAATACAGTAACTGTGATCTCTTGTAATTTCCACAGAATAATAGTTGCCAGCATTAAGCCAAAACGTTAACCATGCTACTGGACTAGACAGTGGGTAATGTTGCTTCCAGTACTGACATCACAATCATTCAGCATATTTTTTAATATGAGGTATAAATATTACAATGTGATTTCAGCAACAGAACTATATTGTGAACTAGTATTAATGTCTCTGGAAACAAACAATTTTATATGTTGCAAATACATAGTGACTGTCTAGGAAACATATAAAATAAATTGTGTTTTGGATATCATTAATGAAACATAGGGCATAAATCTGGATTTTTTTTTTTAAAGTCTGGATAGGCCTATTTTCCTTCTACCTGTGCCCAGTCAGCTATCTTCAGAGAAGTATTCAAAAAGCTTCAAATTTTTAATAATTTTTAATGCCAAATTTTTGAGGTTCCACTGTGTTTTGTACTTCATATTTTACTTTTGTTCAAAATTCATTCTATCATAAGCTCATGAGCAGTTTCTCAAATTTATATAATCGATTATTACTCACACAGAGCAGTTTGTTTCTTCAAGTTTAATATTTGCTTGTTATGATGCCATTTAACACATACTTAGTAAAATTTATTTTAGTGAGAATGTCTCATTTTTTGCTGTAGTGTTGGAATACTTATCACAGAAGAGCCAGAGTCATGAAAGGTTGCCAGCAGTCACTGAGAGACTTAGGCTTGGAATACTTGGATTTATATCTCATCCATTGGCCTATGGGATATGAAGTAGGTAACATAATGTATGATATTTCACTTTTTCAAAAGTTGCTTTAGATGCAGAAATTTTACCACTATTTTTGTATTTCTTTTTTTACATGAAAATGTATTGCATATCACACAAAAGGCTCCACTTTATATCACATAAATTACATTTGTGTGATATACAGTTGAGCCTTTTGACAGCAATTTATGTGTATTACACGTATGTATTGCAGTGAAACCACACTTTTCAGTTTTCATGAATTTAATTTTTACAAGTAGACTGGTAAATTATTTAAAATTTATGAATCTTTTTTTACATAATATGAGTATCTTCCTAGTGTATTTATAAAGTTTGCATTATACAGTAGATTTTCTCAAACCATATATAGACACATTTTACAAAAATCTCTAGAACTACTTAGTTAAAGATTCCTTAACACTCCATAAAATTGCACAGATTTGTTTTTTAGTTGAAGAGGGGGTGTGGGAAGCCATCTTATTTACGGTCACCTAAAAATTAGTTTTGGCAAAATTTTCAAACTCTTAGTAAGCTGAACAGCATGCCTTAAATACCTGGACATGTCATCAAATTAAATTAAAAAAATTAGTCTAAGAAATTTTGCTATTTTTTCAAAAATAGCAAAATTTCCTAGATCCAGAAGACTTTCACAGATTACAGAAAGTAGTGGGGTGTCTTATAGGAACAATGAAATTTTAGTAATTAATTTCATGTGAGATGTGTTAGTGCTGTATATGTGTTTTTCTGTGCAGTTTATGGGTTGTAGGTCAGTTTCTATAGTGACATATAAATTGTTTTTTTTTTTTTTTTTTTTTTTAATTCAACTGAATTCTCTTTAAACTTTAAAATATAACCATTGCTTTATATTTTTAGATTTTCCTTTTTATCCGTTGACAAAAAATTCAAACTTTTTGCACAGTATACAGTGCATAGTATTAGAGTAAAGCTGATTTTATATGCAAAATAGGAAATTGCAAAAAATTTAACTTTGTAGCTAAAATAATTTATTAGTTTCAAACAGTTTAATACTTTTTTTTAGTTAAAAATAATTTATGAGTTTGGAAATAGTAGACATCAGAGGCAGAACCTATATATAAGTAACAGCATTTTAGAACATAACTTTACTACATAATTTTTAGAGAATACTAGAATGAAATGTGTTGTGATATGTTGGTATTATGTTGGCATTGGCATTTTTTATCTGATAAAATACAGTTGAAGCCTTGCAACATCATTTTTAATGTAAAGATTATAATCTATTACAAAGAACCCTCCTTAACAATTTCTTGTGTTTCAGCTGGTATTATATTTTACTCTTATAAGCTTTCTAGCATATTTATAATTTTATGCTATGTGGAATTATCTTCATTTCCTTTTCATCCCCATCATTTTCTTATTTCCATCTTGAATATACTCTTGTGACTTGAATATTCAATCACATATTTTAATGTTCCTCAATTTAAAAAAAAAATTATAGTATATAGAAAATGGTCCAGGCTCAAATAAACCTTTTAGGTTGGTAACACGAATCCTTATACTATTTATTAAAGTTTATTTTCTGGTTTATTTTGAGAGTGGTGCTGTCACTCATCTTCATATACAATGCATCAAATTTAATGTTGAAAAACCATAAATCTCTCAAAAGATATAAAACAAAAACAAAATCTGTACTGAATTAGTTAAGAGCAGCACACTTTCGCATGAATGACATAAGAAAGCAGGACCAAAAGTCAAAATTCATCAGTGTCATATTTATAAATATCTCCCAGCAATTTTATTATTCCCTCTCAGTATTACCATTTAGTTTGTAATGCTATACAAAAATATCCTATTTATAATGTAAAGTGGTCATTTCAAAAAAAAAAAGAAAAAAAAGTAAACTTGTGTATGTTATCAGAGCAGTCCATTCAGTTGGCTGAATGGACTGCTGTGATAACCTACACAAGTACAGTGGAGGCTTTTCGACAGCAATTTCTAATTCACTGTAATACATAAATGTGCACTGCACATATGTATTACAGGGAGACTACTTTTCAGTTCTTGTAAATCAACTTTTTACAAGGAAATTGGAATGTGGAAGCAATATTATTAGCCACCAAAGCAAAAAAGACAAATGACACTGCATATTCAGAACATATTCAGACGGAGACCAAACAAAAAAAAGGGGGGAGGGGAGAGATAGTAGAAGTGGTAGGTAAACGGAGAATGAGGAAAGAAGGCATCCTCCAGCAGAAAGAAGAGGTGGGAAGGGAGAAGTAGGAATCATCCCTGGTCTGGGAGCCCACCAAAGGCCAAGAAAAGGAAGACAGCTTGCAGAACAAGGGAGGTCTGCAAAGTCAGTTACGTGCAATGGGAAGTGCCTGAGTTTGATTTCTATCAGTTCAGTGCTGTCATTCCAACGAGGAAGATGTCCAGTTAGGTGTTCATTCAGTTCGGATAGTGGCTGGTGCTGCGGGAAGAGCAGATATGAGAAGAGATCATAGCGGTTTCAGAAATGTCTGGTGTGGATGTCTATGTTGTGGAGAGATGATACCAATGCCTTTTGAAGACTGCTGAGGCATACCTGCTAAAAGCTAAAAAAGCTTCTTTTGATTTTAACATGTTGCTTTCCAGACTGAGTGTGGTTAAATTTATATCCGGTAACAGTTGATTACGTAGGTCTAGGTAGATGTTACACGAGTGCATTACGTGGTGCCAGTTCTCCACAAGCACAATGAGCATCGTTTACAATCCCAAAGTCCTGAAGTCGCTTTTTGAATAACCCATGTCCTGTCAGAAGAAAGGTAGTGTGAAATTAGGGAAGAACCAGCCAAGTCTTTGTTTGTTGAGGTAGGAGGCACTAGGTAGAAATAGCTTGGTAGTACTACCTTTGATGGAATCATCCCAATGGATTTGCCAGAGGGGAAACAAGTTCCTGCCAAGTACACTGGAATTCTTGTTTCGGATCTGCATCGACAATAGTTTTTATCCCCAGGAATTCAGTTTTTTTGTTCTTTCTGATGGTATGTGAAAGTGCTGTGAAGGCCTCTTGGAGGTCAAGGAGGATACAACCTGTTAATACTTGTAGTGCTGCTGTTGAGGTCGTTTTACAAGCCCAAGTCATTTTTAAGTTGTATCTGCAGAATAACATTCCTAGTGCTGATGGAACCATATGGCAGCTCCGTATGTTACGAACGGTACAAAAACAGCTGAATAAAGAAGGTGGAGTGCAGGTCCCTTAAGATCCCAGTCTTTGCGGGTGAAGCAAGCAATATATTGATATAATTTTTGGCCTTCTCTTTCATGTACTTTAGATGTGGCATGAAAGTTCTGCAATCATCTAGGGCAGGGGTGACCAACTTAATTTGTGATATGATCTACTTTTTTTATTCAAAATGCGCCGCAATTTACCATCTCAAGAATTTCATTGCACGTGGTTAAAAAAGTTAATCAACACATACTGAAAAATGTTGTTTATAAATTTTAAAATTAAATACAATTCAGAATTCTTATTATAAATTCACACGTATTTAAATTTTTAATTTATGTGAAGTTTGTGTCTTCATGTCATCTGCCAAGTTTTCAAAATTGGAGATATACTGTGATAAGAATCTTCTGTATGTAAGTCCATAAGAGTAGAGCGATTCTTCATTTGTGTTTGTTTCAAATACGAAAAGGCCGATTCACAAAGAGATGTGGAATCAAAACAGGAATTTAAAAGTTTAATTAATTTTTTTACATTTGGGTACTTTTCTCGGCAAACATCTTTCCAAAAGTCTTTTTTTCGATGATCTGGCTTTTAGGAAGTTATCATTTTGCAATGTAATAATTTCATTTTCAAGTAATATTTTCTGCAAGTGAAAAATCTCAGAGATTTTTTCTGCAATTTGTTTTGTATCTAAGTTGACATTAAATGGATAAGAAATATATTGAACAATGTCTTCAGCTGTTTTAAAATCACTGAATCTGGTTTTAAAATCATCAACTTTCTCAATTTCAGAAACATATTTCTCACTATTAAATTCAAAAGCAGAATATTTTTGCAAATGATCTTGATATTTGCAAAATGATCGAATTTTTTTTTTTCTTTGAGAACTTTCGCCATTGCAAAAATTGATATTTATATGCAGAAATACTACTAATCATGTCACCCACATTTTTATTTTTTTCCTTGTAATTCCAAATTCAGATCACTTAATTTACTGGCAAAATCTGCCAAAAAAATCAGATCACACAACCACTCCGTATCTTGTAGCTGCTGATAATCATCTCCTCTTTGATCAACAGATTTTTTAATTGCATTCAGCAAATTTCAAAATCTCTGTAGAAACTTGCTCCGACTCAGCCACCTCACATCTGTGTGTAATATCAGATCTGGTTCATTTTCATTGAATCGCATTTTGAAAAGTCTCCTTTGAAGGGATTGTGTCCTCTGATGGAATTCACAATATTTAAAGCTATGTCCATAACACTTTTAGTATTTAATCTTTTGCTGGCTTAACACTTGATGATGGATGATACAGTGGTAACTCAAAAAATCTGGGAATTCATTTGGCACAACGCAATGAATCCGTTAAGATTCCCCATCATTGCTTTAGCTTCATCTGTTGTTATTGATACAAGCTTAAATAGTGGTAATTTAAGTTTTTCAATGAAATTTTTGAATGCGTTAAATATATCAAGACCTCCAGTTCTTTCTTTTAACGAAACCATACCTAGCAGTTCTTCTCTAGTGGCAGAATCATCACACACCATACGAATAAAAACAAGCAATTGAGCTGTATCACTGACGTCTGTAGATTCATCCAGCTGTAAAGAAAAGGACACACAATTAGCAATATGAGCACGCAATTGTTCTCTCACATTTTTACTAATTTTTTCGATGCGTCGCATCACAGTATTTCGAGATAATTGCATATCTTGAAGAGTACTTTTAATTTCATTTTTGTTCTTGAAATTTTCAAAAAGAGAATCTGTTATTTCTAAAAATGCGTTGAAGTGCCTTTCTAAATTTCCTTTTTTTGGGTATAGCCATGGAAGCATTGCAAATCAAACAACAAAAACATTACAAAAAAATATTCTAGTTCCCACTTGATGAAAATGATACGTTTTACTCTTTTTTGTAGTATTCATTTTAAATCAAAGGGTATTAAATTAACGTATAAGTACTGTCCAATTATTAATATTAAGTAAGCTAAATAAGAATTCGACACATAGCCGATGCTCTCTACAATGTAACTGCATGAATTTTCACTAGACGAGCCTAGCGGTTGCGTGGCGACAAGAGTAGTCACGTGGTTCACGATTTGTAATGAGCTTATGCAGTGGAGCGCATAATAATAATAATAACGTTTAGATTTTGATTAATCAATTTTTTATATATATTTAAAATTCGTCGTGATTGACCACAATTAAAGCTGCAATCGACTGGTAGATCGCAATCGACTTGTTGGCCACCCCCGATCTAGGGTAACACCTAAATATTTGAATGAATGTTGATTCTTGAGTGCATGTTCTTTATAACGAATGTGTTGGTGGTCTGTTGATGTCAAGACGGCCTTTGAGAAGCAGGGTCCTGCTTTTATCAGTAGAGATTTGCAGCATATTCTCTTCAGCCCAAACCGACAGGACATTCAAGACTGTGTTGGCTCTAGTCTCGATAGCTGCACGAGTAGGGCCCTCAACAACGATAACCAGGTCATCTGCATATGAGAGCTGTATGGTGTGGGGGAAGTCCTGCAGGAGCCATTCATCCAGAATCCAGCTGATCCCAGAATAGAGCCCTGCAGGCAGCCTCTGGTGAGTTGGTGGGTGATAATATGAAATTTTTTTTTCATGGTAACTTTTCTGTTATAGAAGTAATCTGTAAGACATTTGAAGGAGCAGCCAGATATTCTAGCTTGCCACAAGATCCCTGGCCACCAGACAGTGTCAAAAGCTCCCTTAAAATCTATAAAAATTGCCAGTGATAATGAATATAAAATTTTGCTTTAAACTGGGAAAATAATCTGCAACAGAAATGTATGAAATGTTAAAAACTGTCTATGGTGATTAAATGCTAAGCCATATCAGTGTGTTTAAATGGTATATGCAGTTCAAATATGTACATAAGGTTGTTCGTGATGACTCAAGAAGTGGGTGTCTTCTTGGAATGAGGACAGAATTGAAAATGTTTGGGAAATTGTGGTACGAAATCACTATTTGACCCCTAGAATGATGGCTAATGAGTTGGATATGAATAAGGATATGGTCAAATTCTGAATGAAGATTTAGGGGGAGGAAAGGAAGATCTGTGCAAAATTTGTGCCATACAACCTCATGGATGAGCAGAAGCAACAAAGTGTCGTCTAGACTTGTCAAGGCAATCCTAATTTCCTCAACTGTATTGTCATTTGGAGATGAGAGTTGGGTTGATTCCAGGTCAACCCAGAGACGAAGCATCACAGCATTCAGTGGACTTTAAAATCATCACCAAGGCCCAGAAAGTTTTGTTTACAGAAGTCCAGGATCAAGACAATGCTGATCATGTTTTTTGGCAAACAAGGTGTGACTCATAAGGAATTTGTACCTGAAGGGGAAAGAGTCAGCGCTGTGTTCTGTGTACAGGTGTTTCAGAGACTACTGAAGTGCATTTCTCAGGTGAGGCCACAATTTAAAGAGAAAGGTAGCTGGTTCTTGTTGTGCAACAATGTCCCTTGTCCATTCTACATTTGTTGTGAAGACATTTCTGATAAAACATGGCATTGTACAGATCAATCATCCACCCTATTCTTCCAACCTAGCACCAACGAGCTTTGTCCTCTTCCCAAGGTGAAAAATTCTCTCAAATGAAAGAGATTTCAGAATGTTGAGGACATAAAGAAAAATGTAACTCTCTTTGGATGCCTTCACTGACTCTTTTAGAATGGCATAATAAGTACATTCAATCAGGTGGTGATTACTTTGAATAAAAATAAAACAATTTTTCAGCTCCTTCGCTTTGTGTTCTTCTCATTGCACCAGTCCAGGAACTTTATTACCATACCTTGTATAACATAAAAGTTGTTTCTTTCATCAAACTGCATTACATATTCATAGTAATTTACCAGATTTGTGGGTGCAATCTTTATAAACCATGCTAAGACCCATTTATGATGCCATTCTTGTCAAAATGATCCTGTGTTATGTTTATTAACATAGACTCTATAATATTACCAATTACAGAAGTTAAATCACTAGTCTATAATTGCTCATCACTTCTTTAGCAAGTGAAGGGCAGTTCTTCTCTTATGGATTGGGGGACGTCACATATCTGTGTATATTAAATTTTTGTCCATATGCTTTTATTGTTTTTCTTTAAGATCTGGTGGGATGGTAACTTTCAACAAGAAAGCATTGCCATTGATGCAAGGTCATTTCTATCTTAGATTGTTGATATTCGATTCTTTTAAGAAAAGAAAATACTGCTATGAAAAATTAATAGGACATATATTCTGGTATTATTAATGAATATTTAAAATAGAATGGTAAAATTTATAACCATAAATCATTTTTAAATTTATCCCCTTTTAAGTTACGACTCCAACAGGAACGGAATTTAATACCATTTGAGTGGCCTAATATTTTAAGAAAGAACAGCAGTTATTTAACAGCGCTTGAAATAAAGTTATGAATTTCCTTTCTTATTAAAAAAAACTTTTGTTTTAAATATAGCTATAACTTTTGTTGTAATTGTTAAAAATGCAATTTTTTTAAACAGCAATATATATATATATATATATATATATATATATATATATATAGGTTTTTGGAACTCCTATTTAATAAATTTGTCTCACATTATTATTTTTAATGAAGAATTTTTTTTTCTCCTCTCAGGAAGGAGATGTGCTGTTTCCCACAGATCTAAAAACTGGAATAACATTACATAGTGATGTTGATTATGTAGAGACATGGAGGGTAATTGTATATTGTCTGAATCTTTGGATAAGTAATTATTGATTATAAAATTGGTACTATAAACTTATGTATTCATAATTTGGATGCAATTTTTATGGGTAATCCAAAACACAAAGTAAATGATCTATAGTACTCTTGCTATAGTGGAATGAATAAAAAGAAGTTCAGAAGAAAAGGGGGAATATACAGATCTTAGGTTTGATTCCTGAAGATAGTAAAATTCCCTCTTTCGTTCTCAAAGTTTTATAGAGAATTTAAGTAGGAGGGATGAATAAAGAAGAAGAAAAGGCAGTTGATAAGATAATGCAATTTGACAATGAAAGAATGTTGACTGGTTGTTTGACCTGGTCTGATTGATTTAGAAAAAAAGTAGATATGATTGTGAATGACAGTATGAAACTTTTATTGAAATGTCTGTAGGAAAGACTTACTATGAGCGCATCAACAAGATAACGGAACAAATCATCAAAAGAAGAGGCATTGTTAAATCTTAAATGACTTTTAAATGTTTAAATTCAAAGTTTAAGAATTTTAATGAGTTTTAAGCATCATAATGCAATTCTTTTATAATTGTGCCATATTTTTTTTATTGCAGAGATTTTATTTTCAGTTATTGGAATGCCAGAAGTAACTAAAAAGCTTCAAGCTTTTCAAGGAAAATCAAATACAGTATTTAGCACCATCTTAATTTCACTGTTAAAGATATCATGTTAGAAATGCAAAATTCTACCAGGAGTAGATGGGATAGTGATTGCCAGTTAATTAAAATTACACTTATGTTTAAATTAAAATCTCAAACTAAAGAACTTAAGTGCTTTGATTTACAAAAGATTTCATATAATTATAGAGTAGAAATTCACAATAGATTTGCAAATTTTGTGGCAATGGAAGAAGAAAAAAAAGAGTCCTGGTGAAGGTAAACGTCTATGGATAACTGAATTCACCTTAAAATTGATTAAAAGAATTTAACCAAATCCAGATAAGTATCATCTGAAAACTTTTTGTCCATATCTTCTGTCTGTAGGCTTTACCCAGCATCAAATTAAAGGAGGCAGCAAAGGAAGTAAGCAATCCATTAGCCATAATTATGAGAGCTTCCTTGGACTCAGGGGAGGTACCCACAGACTGGAGTTGTGCAAATGTAACCCCAATTCACAAAGGAGGATCAAAGGCTGACACAAGTAATTATAGACCTGTGAGTTTAACTTCTGTTCCAGGAAAATGAATGGAAGCACTGGTTAAAGAAGCAGTACAGGATCATCTTGACAAGAATTCAGTTATAGCTCAGACACAGCATGGTTTTGTTAAGGGAAGGTCTTGCCTGACCAATTTAATTGGATACTATGATGTAGTCACAAAAGAATTGGATGCAGGGAATAACTTTGATATTATATATTTGGATCTTAGAAAGGCTTTTGATACTGTTGCACATGGAAGACTGCTGCACAAATTGGAGCAGTGTGGCATTGGTGGCAAATTGTTGCTATGGATAAAGGGATGGTTGAGTGGTAGAAGACAGAGAGTGGTAATTAATGGACACTGCTCATTGTGGACTAATGTTATTAGTGGAGTCCCTCAGGGTTCAGTGTTGGGTCCATTGTTGTTTTCTGTATTTATAAATAATATTGATGGTGGTATATCAAGCTTAATGTCCAAGTTTTCAGACGATACAAAGGTTGGCAGGGTTGTTAAGGACGCTACTGACATTATGCTGCTGCAACAGGATCTGTAAAGGTTGAGCAGATGGGCTGAGAGGTGGCAAATGAAGTTTAACATTGACAAATGTAAAGTACTACATATAGGAAACAGCAACCGCAGAGCAACGTATTAACTCTGTGGTACTACACTGACAGTGGTAGAGAATGAAAAGGACCTGGGGGTAATTGTGCAGGCAGATATGAAGTTCTCTGAGCAGTGCAGACAGGCTGCAAGAGTAGCTCATGGTGTCTTATCAATGATATACAGGAATTTTTCTAGCAGGGATAAGGAGGTGATTATTCCCTTGTATAAGGCAATGGTTAGGCCACACCTTGAGTACTGTATACAGGTCTGGAGGCCTCATTTCAAGAAGGATGTAGAGCTGCTGGAACAAGTACAGAGAAGGGCAACAAGATTAGTGAATGGAACGAAGGGTTGCTCTTACGAAGAAAGGCTTAAGTTTTGCAAATTACAGTGTCTGGAGACTAGGCACTGGCGAGGTGATCTGATAGAGGTGTACAAAGCCTTGAATGGTTTGGGCATGCTCAATGCTGATGGGATACTGCCTTTTGCTCAGAATAATCACCTGAGAGGGCATAAATTCAAATTGAGGAAAGACAGATGTAGGATAGATGTGCAGAAATTTGCCTTTAGCCAGCGGGTAGTTGGTTGGTGGAACAGACTTCCATCCCTTGTTGTGGAAGTTGATAGCCTAAATAAATTTAAGGCTCAGCTGGACAGGTATTTCGAACGAATGGAGGGGTGAAGTGGAAGGTTTTTTTTTTTTTTTTTTTTGACTGATGCTGCGTAAGCTTGCTTTCTTGCATCATATGCTTCTACTAATGCTAAATACCATAAATACAATATGTTAACTGATTATACTTCCCTCTTCAGCAATATTTACAGAAGTTGTCATAGAGATGAAATAATGCTTTCCAAGTCAAGCCATTGTAAAGTTGGAGATGGTTGTGCC
This sequence comes from Mastigoproctus giganteus, assembly GCF_048544385.1. Classification (NCBI taxonomy): domain Eukaryota; kingdom Metazoa; phylum Arthropoda; class Arachnida; order Uropygi; family Thelyphonidae; genus Mastigoproctus; species Mastigoproctus giganteus. Next base: position 40,056,711 of record NC_143587.1, on the reverse strand, counting down.
ATTAAACAAAATGACTTTTTATTTTATTTTATAATGCAAAACTTTGTTTTGTTTGTCAATTTAAAATAGAAAAGGGGTATATGTTCAGATATCACTCATAGGTAGGTAGGATATGTTTAGAGATTAGTTACTCTGTATCAGAAATACTAGTATCCATGCCACTTGACATCTACCTGGAAGCCAGGTTCTGTCTAGGCACCTGGCTTCCAAGTTAATAATAATGTATATCTTTCTGTACATTCAAATAATTTCCCTCCTAATGATATTTATTCAGCCAATTGGAGAATAGGGATGCAGGTTACGTGTAATATGTAAGAAATACAAAAATATGTAACAGAAGCTTATTTTACTGTGGTAAAACAAGCTTCTCTTTAAGCATGGTCACGCACTATGTTTATCTAACACGACCATGCAGTATCATTCTTGATTTCCATGTGTAACGTATTTATTTAAATAAACTAAATTCAACAAGGCATAATATTTTAAGATTCTATATCTATATAATATCGGTGTAGATACACCATAGACAACTCTTAAAGAAAAGCTATGATCATAGTGTGAAAAGCTCCCACCGATGAAAAGCCAACTAGCTTTGAAACAGTCTGTCTGGGTGGTGGCGCCCACCCAGAATAAATAACAATAGTGTTTTCTATTAGTGAAGTGTTGCTTATTCGGGGTAGTGCAATACTTGGTAACTCGTTGTGAAGGATGAGCACAATATGAGATACAGATGAAATGTGATGCCTTTCACACTACGGTCGTAGTTTTTCTTTAAGAGTTGTCTATGGTGTATCTACACTGATATTATATAGATATTGTAACGTATTTATATATTCATAGCTGAGGAAAAGACACACACACAGTGTCGAAAGCTTCTGTAAGTATTTTATTTTATTTTATCAAAAGAAGCGAGCACAGTGAGCAAGGGACAAAGTTCCCTAGTTATTATTGGGACCATTTTGTGGGAAGGAATAGCATAAGCAGTATGGTATTATTGCAATCTTTTCACATAGGGAGCAACATCCTCTTGCTGACATCCAGGTTTTTAAGTCTTTAAATAACTCTGGGTTCATGTGCAAACCAGTAAAAACCTATAAGATTTGACTGAAATATTGCTTATATATGAAAAAAGTTTATATAAACATGTGTCCAATTCTGAACAGTTACAGTGTTATTGCAGTTTCAGTTTTAAAAAAAATGGTAAAAAATAAAATAATAAAAATAAGCAGACACATACCTAATAAAATGTTTGCTTATTCCTATTTATTTATTATTATTTTTTAACATTGTAAACTCCATAGCCTTAACCATTCAGAATTGAATAGTTAAGGCTATGGACATATATGGCCATCATGTTATGTGAAACATACTGTGTAATGATGAAAATTAATTTCTTAGATGTAAAATCCTCTCAAATTGGAACACTTCTTAGAGTTAAACAATTCTATCTTAGGTGGAAAGCATCCTTAATGGGTTAATTTAGGATGCTTGATATTAGGATGTTCATTTAGGAATTGAAACCCACCTGTGGTTAAAGCTATAAAAATGTAAAGTTACATGTGCTTGGGTACAAGTTTATATGTTTTCTCTGTTGGTACTACCAACCTTATGATATATAATCCTTCTTTCTTTTTCTCATATTTTCTTTGATTTTTTTTTATCCACTAAGGGTATGGAAGACTGTGTGAAAGCAGGTATGGTGCATTCAATTGGTCTTTCCAACTTTAATGTCCAGCAGATAGAACGTATTTTACGTATAGCCGATATACCACCTGTGATGAACCAGGTAAAGCATTCTTGTTATCTGATTTATATTATAATATATATTTATAACACAGTATAGCAATATTTTTAAATCAAGTTAAACCATTTTCTTCAGCATTGTGTTATGAAACAATGCGCTTGCTGATAATTAGATTGCTGGATGAATTAAGTGTAAGAATTTAAATTTGGGGTAAATTTTACTCAAATTTGAATACTTGTACTTATAGCTTGGGCTGTATGTACTTTACTATATATAAGTACTGTAAATATTTTGTATTGTTTATTTTAATTTTAAATGCATATCTATGCATTCAGTTTCTGCCTCTGAGGATGCTTTGATTCCTAACCTTTGGCCATCAAGCTTTTGATTTATGATAGCACTATTATCCATAGGTTGACCTATTTGCTGATATTATTTAAACAAATGGCATCATCAAAAATAAAATGCAAAGCACTGTTATGACAGCTGTTCTAAGGCTACTGCTCTTTACAACAGATAACAGATTAGCTCATTTAGTGAATATTTTTCAACTCAGTTATCAAAAATTTGTCAACTCAGGTAGTGAATATTTATCAACTTTTGAATAACCTATTGAAATCTAAATGAACCAGAGAGAAATATATGAAAACCAAACAAAAAAAAAAACTTAAATTAAATACAGAACAAAGTATTTGAACCTTGGGTTGCACTTGTCTTGCACAACTAAATAATAAAAGTTTCATTGACTACATTTCATTGTAGTCAATGAAATGTAACCTTGAAATAATGTGAAAATTTTACACATCCCTACATGTCTGTATTCTATCTTTCATAACACTTTGGTTTCTCCAATGATGAGACTAAAGTTTTTTTTAAAAAAAAGGCATTCTGCATAGTCATCCATTTACTGATTTACATGTTGAGTTTTCAGCAGTTCATAATCTGATTGCAAATGGCAGTTCCTTATCAGTTTTTTTTTGATAAAAATTCTATATGCACTACAAAAATAAAATATCATGTTTATAATAGCAGTAATTACTGAAAAAACAAATAACTTTCATGACATAAGTGGCTATAAGGCACATTTTAATGGTAACTTTTAGAAGCTTAACCTAGCTAAATGTTCGTATACTTATTTTCTTCTTTTTTTTTTCCCTAGTCAATAATACTATAATCACTGTGTAAAATGTCATATTCATAATGGCAATGGTTATTTTACAAAATTGTTATAATGTTCTCCCATGTTCAGACACTATTTATAACATGGCTAATAAACAGAGATTTCTCATCGATTTCTATTTTTCTGGACAACAATACTATACCCACATACTTTATAATGGTAGGGCTTTTTGTTTTTGTTTTTTTTTTTTGTTAAAAAAGAAACGCTACCATTTTATATCACTGGATGAAGGGTGATGGTACAATCGATCAGCATTTCTTTGCCCTTTGATTACTAATAAAGAAAAAATGGATGTCTAAATTATGGAAATTATTATTATTATTATTATTATTATTATTTTATTATTAATATAGCAGATTATTATTTTAAACAAATATGCTATACTTTTTCTGCCATCTTCACTTTTAATGATTTTGGCTATCTATTTCCACGTTTTCTGTGATAACTGCAGCTGATCGTGCTCTGTATACTTGACTCCTCCTATGTATTTTACAACATTTTACATTTAAAAACTTATTCATTTTATCCTGTTATATTATATTAATGACTTTTTTGGATAAATAATATTTAAAAAACAGGAGTTTACCAGAATTCATTCAACAATGGAACACGCAAGGTGATTAGAAATAATTTTGCCACCACGATCACTTTTAAACATTTAATCTAGTTATTAAAAAAAATTTTAATTATAATTAGAGTACTGCATACTTGTATTCACCAACTGTAATAATATATTCGATTCAAAGAACATCCACACATAGAGAAAGCTTTGAAATAATAACATGTTTAAACAAATTTATTAAGAATATGAATTACTCTTTTAAAGAATATGTGCACAGTTTAATTAAAACTAAACATTTCAATTCAGAGTGTTAAGAGATATAAAATAAGTAGATTCAAACTGTTAAGCTAGAGTAAGATATAAAAATAAATCATATAAAAGTAATAAAGTTGAGATTTATAGATGATTTTCTCTACATAAAAATAAATAATTGCAGGAACTGTTGAAAGTGGCAAAGATAAATAGACTTTCAGTGAATAGTTTCTATATAAACAAGGAAATTTATAAAAGTTTTTACAAAATTTAGAAAAGAAATTTATAAAATTCATAAAAGAAATACTAACTTAGGTACTAAGCTAAATTTTTTGCCAAAGGTGATCTAGTTTAAACTTTTTCTGTTTAAACAGAAAATCATGAATCCTTGTATCTATCCATTACTAACACGTGAAGCTCACACATTGGATGTATTAATTAGACTAGGAAAAACCCCCAAACACACAAGTCATTCTCAGAAGAATAAAAGAAGCATCTTTATTATGTATTCTAAAAGATATTTCTTGGCTAAATGCCTAAGAGTATGAAAGAATTTGTTTATGCATGGGTAATGATGGTGCCGTTTGGATGGTGGCATCCATCGAGAATAAGTAACAATAGTCTTCTCCAGAGATTAAACATTACTTATTCAAGGTAGTGCAATACCGTGGCAACTTGTGAAGGTATTCATGATATGAGATACAATTAAAATGATGCATTAGAACAACATTGTAGTAGAAATGATGTGTGTGTGTGTGTGTGTGTGTGTGTGTGTGTGTGTGTGTGTGTGTGTGTGTGTGTGTGTGTGTGTGTGTATTACCCATGCATAAAAAAACTCCTTTATTATGTATCATCTTTAGCCACAGAGTGAATCAGAACTGCAGAAACAATCAAAATAAGGATATTTGATAAATGAAAACAAATGACATGTGGAGGATATTGAGCAAAGGGGAGGAGAGAGAGAGAGAGAGAGAGAGATACCTGGACCCTTTTGATTACTTCCTTTATTGGTAGATCCCAAAAATAAAATAACATTATGTCTTATTGTTCTCAATCATAAAACATTGTGATTGATAGACAAAGGGATTTCTAACCCACCTTCAAACTTTGCCCTTCCACGTTTCTTTGAAATGTGAAAGGGTAAATTTGCAGATTAAAAAAATAAAATAAAAAATTGATTCGCCTTACTGCTTGTACACAGTCCACTTGATACACAATTGTTTATATCTCATCTCCCAGAAATCCCTGAAAAAAAAGTTGCTAACAACTTACTTCTCAGAATTAGTGATTGGAATATTTGTATCTTTTTTTTGCTATTCACATATACTTCATCATGGCTCAAATAATGAGCAGAGAGCCCACCCTCTCATAGACTCCCACTGACCACAGTGGATGCCTCCGTAGCCAGGTGGGCAGGAGCAGCAGTGCGTAGCACATGCTTCTTGATTAGACTGGGGGTTCGAACCCGTGACCACCAAATACGGAGGATGCAGAAAGATCAGGGAATGACCACCGCATATCCCCGGAACAATATGGCCTTAGTTGCTAATTCTCCTAAAAACCAAATAACAACAACTGACCACAGTTTGTGTGCCATTACTGTGGATGATTGGAATATAGAATACAAAATATGAAACCAAACTGTTTTCACTGCCTGTGGCCTCTGTTTTGGTTTTGAACCACAAAAAATGAAATTTAGCAAACATACTTACCCAGTTCTGTTTAGTTTGAAACTAAAACAGACAATAAATTTCTTAAAAAATTTGAACAGTGATTCTGATTCGCTATTTGTGATGAATTACCCACTTTTCATATTGGTTTGTTTTGCTAAGAACATCAAAAACTGTATGCAAAATATCCCTTAGAAGGCGCTTGAAAACCAGCACGTCCCATATTTCAGAAATCATGACTGTCATAAACAAGCCTATTGTTATGCTTTGTGTTGCCAATGATTTTAGGGTTTTTATCAATATACCAGTAATTTTATGAAACTCTCGCTAAAATATTAAAAATGTATGAATAAATTACTGGTAAATTTGACCATTGGAAAAAAACCTTGGGATCTGTTAAGTCATAATGAATATTTCTATGGTACAGCTGTAATGAATGTTTTAATAATGTAGCCATGGCACTGTGCATGTGCACACTAATTCAACTTTAACCATAAATTTCAGATTCCCATCACAATGGCATCAACAAAGAAAAGGCTTGCTTACACAGTTGGCTACCAATTACAAGTCATCAGTTATTAGTAGTGGCAAATGATGCAAGAAAGCAAGCTTATACAGCATCAGCAAGAAAAAAAAAAACTTCCTATTCCATCTATCTATTCCCTCTGATAGTTTTTCTGGTTCTTTCTTGAAGTTATTTAAGTTATCCACTTCCACAATGAGAGATGGAAGTTTGTTCCTGCAATCAACCACCTGCTGAACTTCCACACTCTATTTTGCAACCATCCTTCCTCAATTTGAATTTATAAACTCTCATGTGATAGTCTGAGCAAGAGGAAGAATCCCAACAGCACTGAGCTTGCTCAATCTATTCAAAGCCTTAAACACCTCAATCAGATCACCTCACAGGTGCCTAGTCTTCAGATTAGCATTAGCATTAGTAGAGGCATATGATGCAAGAAAGCAAGCTTATTCAGCATCAGCCAAAAAAAAAAAAAAAAAAAACCCTCTCCCATTTCACCCCTCCGTTCGTTCGAAATACCTGTCCAGTTGAGCTTTAAATTTGTTTAGGCTATCAACTTCAACAACAAGTGATGGAAGTCGGTTCCACCAACCAACCACCCGCTGGCCAAAGGCAAATTTCCGCACATCTATCCGACATCCGTCCTTCCTCAATTTGAAATTATGCCCTCTGAGGTGATTATTCTGAGAAAGATGAAGAATCCCATTGGCATTGAGCATGCTCAAACCATTCAAAGCCTTATACACCTCTATCAGATCACCTCGCCGGTGCCTAGTCTCCAGACTCTGTAATTTGCAAAACTTAAGCCTTTCTTCGTAAGAGCAACCCTTTGTTCCATTTACTAATCTTGTTGCCCTTCTCTGTACCCGTTCCAGCAGCTCTACATCCTTCTTGAAATGAGGCCTCCAGACCTGTATACAGTACTCAAGATGTGGCCTAACCATTGCCTTATACAAGGGAATAATCACCTCCTTATCCCTGCTAGAAAAATTCCTGTATATCATTGACAAGACACCATGAGCTACTCTTGCAGCTCGTCTGCACTGCTCAGAGAACTTCATATCTGCCTGCACAATTACCCCCAGGTCCTTTTCATTCTCCACCACTGTCAGTGTAGTACCGCAGAGTTGATACATTGCTCTGGGGTTACTGTTACCCATATGTAGTATTTTACATTTGTCAATGTTAAACTTCATTTGCCACCTCTCAGCCCATCTGTTCAACCTTTCCAGATCCTGTTGCAGCAGCATAGCGTCAGTAGTGTCCTTAACGACCCTGCCAACCTTTGTATCATCTGCAAACTTAGACATTAAACTTGATATCCCATCATCAATATCATTCATAAACACCGAAAACAACAATGGACCAACACTGAACCTTGAGGAACTCCACTAATAACATTAGTCCACGTTGAGCAGTGTCCATTGATTACCACTCTCTGTCTTCTGCCACTCAACCATCCCCTTATCCATAGCAGCAATTTGCCTCCAATGCCACACTGCTCCAATTTGTGCAGCAGTCTTCCATGTGCAACAGTATCAAAAGCCTTTCTAAGATCCAAATATATAATATCAAAGTTATTCCCTGCATCCAGTTCTTTTGTGACTACATCGTAGTATCCAATCAAATTGGTCAGGCAAGACCTGCCCTTAACAAAACCATGCTGCGTCTGAGCTATAACTGAATTCTTGTCTAGATGATCCTGCAGTGCTTCTTTAACCAGTGCCTCCATTACTTTACCTGGAACAGAAGTTAAACTAACAGGTCTATAATTACTTGTGTCAGCCTTTGATCCTCCTTTGTGAATTGGGGTTACATTTGCACATCTCCAGTCTATGGGTACCTCCCCTGAGTCCAAAGAAGCTCTCATAATTATGGCTAGGGGTTTGCATACTTCCTTTGCTGCCTCCTTTAATATAACTGGATAGATCCCATCCACCCCAGGTGCCTTTTTTATGTTTATCCTCAACAATCTCTCCTCCACTTTCCTCTCAGTTATTACAAAATCATCCAGCTCACTGCCAATGTTTACTTTACCTACCTCATTCTCCTTCCTGAATAACTCCTCATGCGTGAATGTAGATGCAAAATACTCGTTTAGATTGTTAGCCACCTGAGCAGGATCCTCAACTGTTGAACCATCAATATCCAGTGGACCAATCTGATTCATCCCTTTCCTTCTCGAGTTCAAGTATGTAAAGAACTCCTTTCTGTTTTTCTTTGCATCCTTTGCCAAGGATTTTTCGTAGTCTGCCTAATCTCCTTTGTGACTTGGTTACAGACCAACTTATATCTATCATAGGCTTCCATGTCACCCATTAACTTGTATGTATCCCATGCATTTTTCTTCTCTGCCACATGTCTCATTAGTCCATCTGACAACCATTTAAGCCTAAACCTTGAACAATATTTCTTAGTTGGTATGTAAAGCCTGGTAGCCACCAAGATTAGTTCCTTGAATGCTTCCCATTTTGAGTTTGCTGTTGGTAACATCATCAGTTGGTCCCACTGTATAGAATTTAAATACTGTCTCAGACCATCATAGTCGCCTTTACGAAAACAAAAACCCTTCCCTTTACCTCTGATGGTAGTTACCTCCTTGAGTAAATCCCACTTCAACACACTGTGATCACTGCCACCTAGTGGTTCATTTATCTGCAGGTTCTTAATGCATGAAGAATCACTACTGATAATCAGATCAAAAGTATTGCTCCCTCTTGTTGCCTCACGAACATGCTGACGTAGAAAACAATCATCCAATAAATCCACAAAAGCCTTGCTAGTGTGCGAGTGACCAACCCACAAATTCCAGTCAATATCTGGGAAATTAAAATCCCCCATTATAAGACTCTCTGATTTACTGGCCCACTCTATTTCCCTGTACAATATATTATTATACTCATCAGAGTCATTAGGCCTATAGCACACTCCTACTCTCAATTTTGATTTCCCTATGCTTATGTCACACCAAACTGACTCGACACTGCCCTGTCCATCGATGTCAACTGGCTTCACTTCCTTTGACTTTATGTGTTTCTTAATTAATAGCATAACCCCTCCTCCCCTCCTGTCCTGTCTATCCTTTCTATATACATTGTAGTCCCCAAATTCCAGTTCCGCATTACCTATATCTGTGTGACACCACGTCTCTGATATCCCAACAATATCTGCCTTTGATGTTTTGAGCAATACCTCAAATTCATCAAATTTATTTACCAAACTCCTAGCATTGGTGTACATGCAGGTATACCTGTTTCTATTCTTAGCTACCCTAACACAACCCATGTGTTTACTTGTAACGCAATGACTACCAGCAGTCTCTGAAATATCCTGCATCTTGTTTTTCAGACTTCTGCTCATTTGAATAGAAGCAGTGCAAGAATCACTTCCACCTCTGCCAGTGGCTACTGTTAATCTATTAGTCCTTGTATCCCCCCCGAACTAGCAGTTTTCCAACCCACCTAACACTGCCTCGACAGCATCAGCAAAAATTCTTGCACCCTTTCTATTTAAGTGTATCCCATCCCTGTAGAAGCAATCTCTCCTGTTAACAAGTACAGTCCAGGCTGAAAAAAATTCTACCCCTTGAGCCTTGCACAATCCCTCCAGGGCCGAATTGATCGACAAGGCTCTCATCATATACTCCCTCCTATCGTGTCTGGGCAGAATTGCAGACACTTTCAAGTTCAACCCTAATTCACGGCTTTTTTTCAACAGTGACCTGTACTTGCTAAGTAATTCCGCCGGTCTCCTACTCTTAATATCATTAGCTATATCACCTTTTGTGCCCTTAAAAGATGATATTCGCTCTACAACATCATCAACCTTTGCCCCTGGCAGACATACCCTGGTCCTATTCCACCTATCCTTTTTACAAAGCATGTTCCCCGTTTCCCTGACAATAGAGTCACCAACAACTACTAGTTCCTGTGGGACCAGCGCATTCTGCCTAGGGGGCTGCCCCTGTGTTGCCTGATGACCAAGTGCAAGCTCTGGCGTTGATGTGGGCAGCTGAGAGCTTGATGGGCCCCTCAATTTATTTCCTTCGAGGGCATCCACCCTGTCCTTCAAGGTCTCATAAGGGCCCATAACAACGCTGAGTTGTCGCCTGATTTCCTTGCACTCCTTACATCGTGCACACACACAAAGACATCCCCCTTGGCAGTATCATGTCCCGTACCCGACTGCTCCGCAAACATCAAGCAAACAGTGCATTTTAATAGACTGTGATTCAGAGGGCAACTGCCCCCCTCAGTTCTCCCCTGAACCACAGCACTCCCATTAGCTTGAGCCTTTTGCTTTGCTGCTCTGGTCAGAGTCATGATTCCAATTTGATTCAATAAAATTTAAAACAAAAATTAAATCCTTAAGTTATATCCCAAAACAGTTATGTTATATATATATATATATATATTTTTTTTTTTTTTTTTTTTTTTCCGGTATCTAGTGTTCCCTTTATACAACTTCCGTATCACGTGTACCACTATAGTTATGTATTAATTATTTGTTACGATTAAGTCGTTATATATATTTATAGAGTTAAAAATACAATTTAATTGACAATAAAGTTTATCAAGATTAATAGATTTACTGATTAATTGACAATATTATATTATGCAGTATACTACACTAAGCTTATGCTATTGTGTAAAAATGGCGGGAATTCACGAACGGTATTTCTACGGACTCGTAAGTATTGATTAGCTTCGAAATCTCGCTATCTCAATTTAGAATAAACTAAGGATCCTGACTAGGTCTATAATCTACTTATAGAAGATAATTTGATATAACAATTGGTTAATAAATCGACTAAATTTGGTTAAAAGACCTCTCGTTCAATTTGTGACACGTGGATTTGATACCGTTACCGATACTAAGTAATATCTACGAAATCTCTGTCTAAGTTAAACTTTAAACTAAGTATCGTAACTAGGAATATAAAGCTACTCTAGAAAATAAGTTAATATGACAATTTAAACTAATAAAGCAGAAAATAAATCAGGAAAAACTTCTCTGTTTGAAGAGCTTTAAGGAGCAATGTCTGCACAGGCTAACCTCGCAAATTTGCTGAACTGAAGCCTTTCTTGGTAAGGGCACTCTTTTTTTTTCCCCTCACCAATCTCGTTGCCCTTTTCTGTACCCATTTCAGTAGCTCTGCATCCTTCCTAAAATGTGGCCAACAGACCTGTATGCAGTACTCAAGATGTGGCCAGATCATTACCTTATACAATGGAATAATCACCTCCTTATCTATCCCTGCCAGCAAAATCCTTGTATATCATTTACAGAATCCATGAACTGTCCTGCCAGTCTGTCTGCACTGCTCAGAGAACTTCATATCTGATTACAAAATAACCCCAGGTCTTTTTCATTTTCAACTCCCTAAGTGTAGCACTACACAGTTGGTATGTTACTCTGAGGTTACTGCTACCCTTGTACAAGTCTACTTTATGGGCACAAACATCATTTATATTTTACTGCTTTTAGCCATCTGACTAAGCCTTATACACTCAGTCAGATTTTATCTGACAATGTCAATTCATCAGTTGTTTTTAGTTATTTAAAATGTTTAAATATTTTTACATGTATTTAAAAGTTACTTTTATAAATTTTTTACATATTTTTGTTACTATTCATCTCGACGTAGTGACCTAATTCCTTAGGTCACTGAAATATTAATCCTCCCTTTTATATGACCTTTAGCCTTAGTTGCTGATGTGCCAATAAAACCCAAAACAACAACAACCCATATGCAGTACTTTGCACTTGTTAAACTTTAATTGCCATTTCTCAGCCGATCTGCCTAATTTTTCTAGATCCTGTTGCAGTAGCATATGATCCTTACTGTCATTAACCACCCTGCCAACCTTTATATCATCTGCAGACTTGGACATTAAGCCTGATATGCCTTTATCAATATCATTAATAAATATAGAAAGCAACAATGGGCCCAGCACTGAACCATGTGGGACTTCACTAATAGCATTAGTCCATGAAGAGCAGTATCCATTGATAACCACTCTCTATCTTCTACCACTCAGCCATTCCTTTATCCATACCAATAACTTGCCCTTGATGCCACACTGCTCCAATTTGTACAGCAAGTCTTTTATGCTCAACAGTGTCAAAGGCTTTCCTGAAATCCACATATATGATATCAAAATTATTTTTTGCATTTAAAATTATGTTATGCAAATAAACATGGAAACAGAACTACAGAAAGACATTTTGGGCCCCCACCAATAGAGAAGATGATCCAGGAGTCGCAAGAACAAGAGGATAAACAAAACAGGAAAAACAAGAGGATATGACAATCAAAAAAAATGAGCATAACCTTTGTCAACCAACAGCAAAATCAGCAGGACTTGAAAAAGAACTAAACAGCTGGTAATAGAACAGAGGAACTATGGTATATCTGTGTCAACAAAAACAAGCATTTTTGAGGCAAAAGTCAGAGCAGCAGCTAAGTAGCCCTTGCACCAGAAAATATTACGACAGAGCAGCAGCAAAGGGACAATGATTTTCGTGGCACAACAAGTTGGTGTTATAGATTTATGAAGCAAAATGGCATAGCTACCCTTGTCTATGTCTTTATGATGACACAGACAAGGATAGTGCAGAAATGCGAGAACGATTTGAAAACCAAATGTTGGCATTCACAGATTTATAATTAATGCTAGGAAACAGCAAACTATAAGCTTGACCAAATTAGTAATATTGGAAGTACATTTAACATTTAATGTACACTCAAATAGAAGTGTGGATGTTAAAGATACAAAATCGGTAACTGTGAGGACATCAGACCACAAAAAGACACACTGTAATGCTGACTTTGGCTTGTTGTGCTAATGGAATGAAACTTCCATCTGTCCTAATATTCAAGAGAAACATTTTGTGAAAGGAAAAAATTCCACCAGGTATTTTTGTTTATGTCAATCCTAAGGAGTGTACGTATGAAGGTGAACTTAAGCTATGACTGGAAAATGTGTGGTCACTGCATCCTGGTGGCATTCTCATGAAACCAGCTCTACTGGTATGGAATGAATTCCATGCACAAAAAACAGAGGCCCCAAAGAGTGGGGTGGAAAAGTTAAAAACACAACTTACTGTGATTCCAGGTTGACTTATAGGCAAGTACAATTGCTAGAGGTTTCTCTTAATATGGTTTTTAAAGCCTTCATGAAAGAAGAATGGAATAATGAATGAAGGTACCACAGCACAACTTAACGTCTACTGGTCATATGAAGAGACCAACAAGTTCTTAGGTGGTGTGCCAATGGGAAAAAAATTCTTGGTATGCAGTAAAAATTAAAGGTATGGCATCAGTAATGCCTTGGATGGCACAGAAGATGATATTCTGTTTGATGAGAATGACAGTTCGCTATCAGACAGTAGTAGTAGCAGTGACCATGGGAATGAGTGTAATGATCATCATGATAAGGATAACTACATTGAGGGATTTCTGGATTTTGAAGATGAATAAAGCACTTGCTTTTTCTTTTTTATTGCACCATTTTGGAAATAACTTGGATAACTGGATGCAGGAAATAACTTTGATATATCATATATCTGGATCTCAGAAAAGCTTTTGATACTGTTGCACATGGAAGACTGCTCCACAAATTGGAGCAGTGTTGACATTGGAGGCAAATCGCTGCTATGTATAAAGGGATGGTTCAGTGGGGGAAGACAGTGGTAATCAATGGACACTGCTCATCGTGGACTAATGTTATTAGTGGAGTCCCTCAGGATTCAGTGTTGAGTCCATTGTTGTTTTCTGTATTTATAAATGATATTGATGATGGCATATCAAGGTTAATGTTCACGTTTGCAGACAATATGAAGGTTGGCAAGATTGTTAAGGACAACTTGCCAACAGGATCTAGAAAAGTTGAGCAGATGGCAAATGAAGTTTAACATTGACAAACGTAAAGTACTACATATGGGAAGCAGTAACCCCAGAGTAATGTATCAACTCTGTGGTACTACACTGACAGTGGTAGAGAATGAAAAGGACCTGGGGGTAATTGTGCAGGCAGATATGAAGTTTTCTGAGCAGTGCAGATGGTCTGCAAGAGTAGCTCATGGTGTCTTGTCAATGATATACAGAAATTTTTCTAGTAGGGATAAGGAGGTGATTATCCCCTTGTATAAGACAATGGTCAGGCCACACCTTGAGTACTGTATACTGGTCTGGAGGCCTCATTTTAAGAAGGATGTAGAGCTGCTGGAATGAGTACAGAGAAGGGCAACAAAATTAGTGAATGGAACGAAGGGTTGCTCTTACGAAGAAAGGCTTAAGTTTTACAGATTACACTGTCTGGAGACTAGGCACCTGCGAGGTGATCTGATTGAGGTGTATAAAGCCTGGAATGGTTTGAGCATGCTCAATGCTGATGGGATTCTTTCTCTTGCTCAGAATAATCACCTGAGGGGGCATAAATTCAAATTGAGGAAAGACAGCTGTAGGATAGCATTAGCATTAGTAGAGGCATATGATGCAAGAAAGCAAGCTTATGCAGCATCAGCCAAAAAAAAAAAAAAAAACACTTCATTTCACCCCTCCATTCGTTCGAAATACCTGTCCAGCTGAGCCTTAAATTTATTTAGGCTATCAACTTCCACAACAAGGGATGGAAGTGTGTTCCACCAACCAACTACCCGCTGGCTAAAGGCAAATTTCCGCACATATATCCTACATCTGTCTTTCCTCAATCTGAATTTATGCCCTCTCAGGTGATTATTCTGAGCAAGAGGTAGAATACCATCGGCATTGAGCGTGCTCAAACCATTCAAGGCTTTATACTATCTATCAGATCACCTCGCCAGTGCCTAGTCTCCAGACATTGTAATTTGCAAAACTTAAGCCTTTCTTCGTAAGAGCAACTCTTTGTTCCATTCACTAATCTTGATGTACACTTGATATAGATGTAGGAAAGGAAAGGAAAAAACTGACTCGAGTAAATAATACAAAGTTCTTTGAGATAACAGAAGAGGAGAAAAAGCAGTATGTACTGGAACTTAAGAACAAGTTTGAGCTTCTTCAGATGGCTCAGGACCAAGATATCGATGAGGAATATTACAACTTTCTGAAAGTGATAAAGCCCAAGAAACCTATAGGTAAAAATAAACCCAAAGAAGAAAAAATTAGTCAAGAAACACTTGTTATTGTCAAGAAACATTCACAAGGAGAAAATTGAGTATACTGAATTATGCAAAGCCATTAGAAAGAGACTCAGAGAGGACATAAGAAGATTTAACACAAGAAAAATAGAACAAGCATTAAGGGAAAACAAAGGACTTAAATCAGCAGCCATGAGCAGTAATACAGAAAGACAAATGATACTGAAACTGAAGAATAGCAATGATGTACTTATAAATAGCAGAGAAGGCATAATTCAAATAGCAGAAGACTACTATAAAGAGTTATACAAGGATGGAGGGAATGATGCCAGCAGTGGGTAAAATGGATCGCAAATTAGCAACACATACGACATACCCGATATCCTTCCTGATGAGGTAGAACAATCGTTGAAGAAAATGAAGAATCAGAAAGCCCCGGGGAAAATAAAGTTACTGTAGAGTTGTTAAAATTGGGAGGAAGAGACATGGCACAAAAACTGGCAAGACTCTTCACAAAATGCATTAGAAAAGGTGTGATGCCTAAGGAGTGGAGTAATGCAACCATAGTTTTGCTGCATAAGAAAGGAGATAAATCAGAAATTGGAAATCATAGACCAATTAGCTTGTTATCCCACATCTAAAAGTTGTTCACAAGGGTCATTACTAACAGATTAGAAAGAATACTTGATGAGAATCAACCGAAAGAGCAAGTTAGCTTTAGGACAGGATTCTCAACTATGGATCACCTTCATGTAATGTCACAGCTAATGGAGAAACAAATGAATATGAAACACCGTTATGCCTGGAATTTGTGGATTATGAAAAGGCATTCCACTCCATACAGCATAAGGCAATGTTTTGGGCACTGGAAAGACAAGGCATAGATACCCCATATATTATTAGCATTAGTAGAGGCATATGATGCAAGAAAGCAATCTTATGCAGCATCAACCAAAAAAACTTCCACTTCACCCCTCTGTTCGTTCAAAATACCTGTCCAGCTGAGCCTTAAATTTATTTAGGCTATCAACTTCCACAACAAGGGATGGAAGTCTGTTCCACCAATCAACTACTCGCTGGCGCTGGCTAAAGGCAAATTTCCACACATCTATCCTACATCTGTCTTTCCTCAATTTGAATTTATGCCCTCTCAGGTTCTGAGCAAGAGGAAGAATCCCATCAGCATTGATGTGCAGAAGTTTGCCTTTAGCCAGCGGGTGGTTGGTTGGTGGAACAGACTTCCATCTTTTGTTGTGGAAGTTGATAGCCTAAATAAATTTAAGGCTGAGCTGCTGGACAGGTATTTGGAACGAACGGAGGGGTGAAATGGGAGTAGTTTTTTTTTTTTTTTTGACTGATGTTGCATAAGCTTTCTTTCTTGCATCATATGCCTCTACTAATGCTAATGCTAATTTTATTATTGCTCTTTAAAGATGAATTAGAATAACATTTTTGCATATATTAATTCTGAGTTGTTTAAAATGTTTTCGAGTCACCTGCTTTTATTTATAGTAATAGTATTCGCTGTATAGTGCAAGGAAGCCACAGGCTTTTGCTGCACTTGCAAAAAAAAAAAAAAAAGTAGATAAGAAAACACAAATTATGTGTATCCCTTCTCCCACAGGTAACTATCCGGTTGACTTTTTGAAAGTGACTACCAAATATGGAGGGGGCAGAAAGGTCAGGGAATGACCACCACATATCCCCGGAGCAATATGGCCTTAGTTGCTAATGCTCCTAAAAACCAAATTACAAACAGACTTTTTGAATTTATTCAAACTGTCAGCCTCAACTACCTGTAAGGGCAACTTGTTCCAGCAATCAACTCACTGGCTAAAAGAAAACTTCCTACAATCTAAGGCACCTCCGTAGCCAGGTGGGAAGGAGCAGCAGTGCGTAGCACACGCTTCTTGATTAGACCGGGGTTCGAGCCCGTCACCACCAAATACGGAAAGGTCAGGGAATGACCACCACATATCCCGGAGCAATATGGCCTTAGTTGCTAATGCTTCTAAAAACCAAAAAAACAAACAAACAAACAAACGTGCCTACAATCTAATCTAAACCTCAAGCCCTATAATTTGAATTTATGACCACTAGTTCTGGAATTCTTTATAACAGTGAGAATTCTACCTTCATTCATTTTACTAATCCATCTCAGAGCCTTGTAAACCTTAGTCAGGTCATCTCTGAGTTGGCTGGTTGCCAACCTCTGTAGCTCACATAATCAGAATCTTTCTTCATACAGCATATTTCTGTCGATCTCACCATTTGAGTTTTCCATCTTTGGATCCTTTCAAGAAGCTCAAAGTCTTTGTTCAGATGAGGTCTCCATATTTTTCAAGTATGGAGACCTTATTATTGAAAAGTTTGTAAAGAATTAGAAGTAATATGATATGTGCAGTAAAACAAATCAGTGCCTCAAAAATGTTATTTTTCCCTAAATAATCTAAATTATGGGTGTGTCTTATACCCCTGTGCATCTTATATGGCAGGAAACAATATATTTCACTGACAAAACTCAAATATTTTAGAATTATGTAATTAAAGGATAGCTGGCAGTTTTTAGAAGAACAGTGTAGATAGTTTAAACAGTATATCATTGTCATAGAACGTCTTGTTATGGGACAGTTATTGAGTAAAAAATGGTTCATAAAACAAAATTAAAGTAAAAATTAAAATTTCTTTAACTTGCTCATATAATTCACAGGTAGAATGCCATCCATATCTTACTCAGAAGAAACTTATTGAATTTTGTAAAGAAAAAGGTATTAAGATCACTGCATATAGTCCACTAGGATCTCCAGATCGACCATGGTAAATAATTATTTTTTCATGAATAAAGTTTATTTTATTTCTGTCTAGAGTATAGACCTTTCAACTGGCAAATCCCTAACAATGACAAAGAAATTCTGACTACATATTGCTGATTGTGTTTTCATGAACATTTTTTTACCCTTGTAATGATTTTGTAAAATAGTTTTATTTTTGTCTTCTTTCACCATGTGTAGGATAATTTTCAGTTGGTGATAAAGATGAGTGAAGCATAAAGATTGATTAATTATTTTGTAAAAATAATATTTTGTAAACAAATGAAAGGGGTGATTTCAAATGTTTTTAATGTTTAAATAATTATTTAAATAATTTTTTCCTTAAGGTGTGTTGTTCACTTTACAAATGTTAGTAGTATATGTTTTATCATTTGGATTTATTTAAGAAAAATCCATACTATTTAAAGCATATAACTCTTGTATGAAAAACAGTAATTAGATTAAGATATATGCAAATTCTGTGATAAAAAAAAACACAATTTTCTGTTGTGCCTTAAGCATTGCATAACAGAATAATTTTGCAAACTAATTTTTTTTCAAAATATTTTCTGCTATAAATTTTTCTCAACTTGTTGGCTGAAAAGTTTATATTTTGTGACTGAAAGGCTGCCTTCATATTGCCCTTCAGAATATTGCTCTTTAGTCCTCATATTCTTTTTTTTTGGGGGGGGGGAGGTAGAGAGAGAGAGAGAGAGAGAGAGAGAGAGAGAGAGAGAGAGAGAGAGAGAGAGAGAGAGAGTGAGTTTTGTTCTCCAACCAGGTTTTGTAGCAGGCATCATGTTCTGATAATTTCTGCCTACTCAACTAAGCTAAAGTAAAAAGTAAAGTGCAGCCATTATCAACCCACTGCAGGATGGAAGCCACCTCAACAATTCATGCTGAAGGAAATGGACCATAATCTGCCACGCTGGTCCAGTGCGGGTTGGCAGATCGACCGTATTCAGCAGTCAGGGGCTTGAACCCCGGTCTACTCAAAGAGCGTGTGCTACTGCACTCCCGCTCCTGCCCACTCAGCTACGGAGGCTACTGGGTGACAATAATAAAGTAAAGTAACAATTTTTGCAAAGCAAGATCTCTTCAGTATTCCCTTTTGTTTCAACAGAAGCAGATATTATATCTTTGTTGAAACAGTGGTACAATATTTCTTAAGAATAAAATTGATGGGTTTTCCAGATTATGCTTTTATACTCAAAGCTTGTTCTTAGGACTGAAATGACAAATTTTCAAGATGCTACCAAAAAGTGTATGGAATAATCAAAAAAATTAAAACTGGTTTCACTTGCTAGCTGTTCCATGTGGACCTTGTCCAAAAATAATTGTTGCACAGAGAGGAACATGCATAGGAAAGGATAAAATATTATCTGGATTTATAAAAAATATCCGTGGTTAAGTCAGTAACAACTTCACTTTTGTTTGTTATACCTAACAATGGTGTAATACTCAACAAGGTAACTTATTATAAATAGCCAACTTTTCAATTTGGCATTAGCTGTTCTAAATGTCAGTTAGTCAAAATAAACAGCTAGGATTTTAATTCCGTTAGCATTGTAACTGTTACTATTTCAATTTTGAACATTTTGGCCTTGATTACCCACCCTTCAGATTGGTATTTTGTAGTGGTATGCACTTCTGATTTCTCCTATTTTGATTTTTCTTCTGACATGCTTTGTGCAAAATGCCTATAAAAATACACTGAGTGGCCACTTTATTAGATACACCTACCTATAATAATAGGTAGGTCCCCTTTAGCCCTCAGAATAGCTTGAATTTATCATGAACTCTAGGGTGTGAAGAGTATTCCACAGGAATGCTGGTCTATGTTGGATCTGTCGCTTCCCAAAGTTGTTGCAAATTGTATAGATCTCTCTTCAAATAGGCCTCTGGGGTTGGGTATACTCATACTGTGATGTTTAGTGTTTTCCACCAACCATGGAATAAAACGAAAGAAGAAACCAAAATTTTTAAAATATTTAATATTTACAATAAATTATTTACAAACAAAATATTACTAATAGTAATTTTAAAATAAAATAAAACAACTGTAATATACAGGATAATAATAAAATGCCGAATTTAAAATGCAATAAAATATACTGGTTAAAATCGCTAAAATACTAACTGAAGCTTTCAAAGGCTTCTGCCTTCTTTCTCAACAGTGTAATTTCTGTTCTGCGGTGCATCATTAAATACCAGCAGGTTCACGGTGCATCTCACGTGAACGTGTACTGTTCCCGTCAGAACCGGAAGTGGCTCTGGAGCGTTTCAGGCAAAAACGTTCATCCCCTCCAAGGATTACCGCCTCAAAGAGGGGATGAATGCGCGTGCCCCTATCTCTGTTTATATTTTTCTCGGTAGAACTAATTCGCAAGCTCTCGAGCCACTTGCGGTCCCAAAATCTATGCGCCCGATCAGTGATGACCGCTTCATCTGGGGAGATTTGATGTTGCTTCTCCCAGAAATGTTCAGCTACGGCGGATTTGCCATAGTCTGCATTTCTTATCGCATTTGTGTGCTCCCCCAGACGATCTTTGAGACGCCGTTTTGTTTCTCCCACATAACACTCCCCACATTCCGGGCATTTAATACTGTATACGACCCCACTTATATTTTCATTTAAGACAGGGTCCTTCACCTGTGACACGATTGTGTGCAGCTTCCTGCCTGGGAGCTGCACACAACGTGTCTGGTAATTCCTTAATACGCGAGCTAAACGCTCGGATAAACCCGGATAGTAGGGAATGTATGCGGTGGCTATTGGCGTGAAGGACTCACTTCTACTCTGCCCTCCACTAATGTATTTCTCTATGATCCTCCGGGGGTAGCCACACTTCAAAAGATCCGCCGTAACACGTTCATACTCCAAGTTTCTATCCTCTGAGGTACTACAATGGGATTTTGCCCTATCCACTAATGCTCTTACTACACTGTTCCTGTGATAATTAGTCTGCGCTGAGTTGTAGTGTGAATATTGGCCCCTGCACATAGATTTTCTAAATACTTTTGTTTTCAAATGCTGGCCTTCTCTACAAATCAGCACATCCAGGAACGGCAAAACCCCTCCTTCCTCTACCTCAGAAGTGAATTGTATGAACGGGGAGAAGCTATTAAGAAAATTCAACGTATCATCCTCACTCCCTTCCCGAATAACTGAAAACGTATCATCAACATACCTTTTCCACGGACGCATAGGGAGAACTGTAGTGTTAAATAGTCTGGACTCGAGCTCCTCCATCGCTAAATTAGCTATGATGGCACTGATGGGGGAGCCCATAGCTGCACCGTTAACCTGCTTGTACATGGTGTTATTAAACACCATGGTAGTACTCGAAAGACATAACTCTATTCCTTTACATATGTCCTCTAAGTTTAGTTGAGTCCTATTATTCAAGGTGGTGTCTCTTTCTAAAGCCATGTACGCACAATGTATCCCATGGTCAATTGGGATGCAGGTAAACAACGATGTTACATCAAAGGATATCATAACCTCGTTTTCTTCTATACGTTGTCCTCTTATGAATTGTACAAATTCTGTACTGTCTCTGATACTATGTTCAGAGAGTCCAACTAATGGTGACAGTAGTTTGGCTAGGAAACCAGATAATGCATACGTGGGGCTGCCAATAAACGAGACTATCGGTCTGAGTGGCACACCCACTTTATGTATTTTTGGCAAACCGTAAAATCTCGGTATCTGGCTTCCTGTGGCATGTAATGCCCAATACCGTTCCTTTGGAATCTTATTGGATTTCATCCAACATTGCACCATCTTATTAACTTGTCGTTCCAGATTCGACAGGGGATTCTTATGAATAATCATATAGGTTGTGCGATCATTTAACAAATCTAATGCTTTGCTTACATATGCTTCTTTATCCAAAACCACCGTTGCTCTACCTTTATCAGCTGGTAGGACCACAACATTATCGTCCTGCTTAAGACTTTCTAGTGCTAATCTTTGCTTTATATTAAGATTCGAAGGAACTTTCTTGGCTTGACTTAAAATAGCTGCTGTTTTCACACGGATTTCATTGGCCATGCACACAGGTAACTTACTAGCCGCTCTCTCAATGCCCATAGCTATTTCTGCTATGGGAACTTTGGGCGGAATCGTAGCAAACTTAGGTCCTAGATTTAACACTTCTATTTGATCATCAGTCAACTGTTTACTACTGATATTAACAATAAAGTTACTATTGGTACTATTATCACTATTACTCCTGGACATGGTTTGTTCTTTAAGCCTATCGAACTTATTCATTTGTCTTTGTCTGTAACTGTCAGAAATCCGTTTGCCATTAGTGATTAGTGTGGTATCGAATAAAGCAAAACGGATTTCTGACAGTTACAGACAAAGACAAATGAATAAGTTCGATAGGCTTAAAGAACAAACCATGTCCAGGAGTAATAGTGATAATAGTACCAATAGTAACTTTATTGTTAATATCAGTAGTAAACAGTTGACTGATGATCAAATAGAAGTGTTAAATCTAGGACCTAAGTTTGCTACGATTCCGCCCAAAGTTCCCATAGCAGAAATAGCTATGGGCATTGAGAGAGCGGCTAGTAAGTTACCTGTGTGCATGGCCAATGAAATCCGTGTGAAAACAGCAGCTATTTTAAGTCAAGCCAAGAAAGTTCCTTTGAATCTTAATATAAAGCAAAGATTAGCACTAGAAAGTCTTAAGCAGGACGATAATGTTGTGGTCCTACCAGCTGATAAAGGTAGAGCAACGGTGGTTTTGGATAAAGAAGCATATGTAAGCAAAGCATTAGATTTGTTAAATGATCGCACAACCTATATGATTATTCATAAGAATCCCCTGTCGAATCTGGAACGACAAGTTAATAAGATGGTGCAATGTTGGATGAAATCCAATAAGATTCCAAAGGAACGGTATTGGGCATTACATGCCACAGGAAGCCAGATACCGAGATTTTACGGTTTGCCAAAAATACATAAAGTGGGTGTGCCACTCAGACCGATAGTCTCGTTTATTGGCAGCCCCACGTATGCATTATCTGGTTTCCTAGCCAAACTACTGTCACCATTAGTTGGACTCTCTGAACATAGTATCAGAGACAGTACAGAATTTGTACAATTCATAAGAGGACAACGTATAGAAGAAAACGAGGTTATGATATCCTTTGATGTAACATCGTTGTTTACCTGCATCCCAATTGACCATGGGATACATTGTGCGTACATGGCTTTAGAAAGAGACACCACCTTGAATAATAGGACTCAACTAAACTTAGAGGACATATGTAAAGGAATAGAGTTATGTCTTTCGAGTACTACCATGGTGTTTAATAACACCATGTACAAGCAGGTTAACGGTGCAGCTATGGGCTCCCCCATCAGTGCCATCATAGCTAATTTAGCGATGGAGGAGCTCGAGTCCAGACTATTTAACACTACAGTTCTCCCTATGCGTCCGTGGAAAAGGTATGTTGATGATACGTTTTCAGTTATTCGGGAAGGGAGTGAGGATGATACGTTGAATTTTCTTAATAGCTTCTCCCCGTTCATACAATTCACTTCTGAGGTAGAGGAAGGAGGGGTTTTGCCGTTCCTGGATGTGCTGATTTGTAGAGAAGGCCAGCATTTGAAAACAAAAGTATTTAGAAAATCTACGTGCAGGGGCCAATATTCACACTACAACTCAGCGCAGACTAATTATCACAGGAACAGTGTAGTAAGAGCATTAGTGGATAGGGCAAAATCCCATTGTAGTACCTCAGAGGATAGAAACTTGGAGTATGAACGTGTTACGGCGGATCTTTTGAAGTGTGGCTACCCCCGGAGGATCATAGAGAAATACATTAGTGGAGGGCAGAGTAGAAGTGAGTCCTTCACGCCAATAGCCACCGCATACATTCCCTACTATCCGGGTTTATCCGAGCGTTTAGCTCGCGTATTAAGGAATTACCAGACACGTTGTGTGCAGCTCCCAGGCAGGAAGCTGCACACAATCGTGTCACAGGTGAAGGACCCTGTCTTAAATGAAAATATAAGTGGGGTCGTATACAGTATTAAATGCCCGGAATGTGGGGAGTGTTATGTGGGAGAAACAAAATGGCGTCTCAAAGATCGTCTGGGGGAGCACACAAATGCGATAAGAAATGCAGACTATGGCAAATCCGCCGTAGCTGAACATTTCTGGGAGAAGCAACATCAAATCTCCCCAGATGAAGCGGTCATCACTGATCGGGCGCATAGATTTTGGGACCGCAAGTGGCTCGAGAGCTTGCGAATTAGTTCTACCGAGAAAAATATAAACAGAGATAGGGGCACGCGCATTCATCCCCTCTTTGAGGCGGTAATCCTTGGAGGGGATGAACGTTTTTGCCTGAAACGCTCCCGAGCCACTTCCGGTTCTGACGGGAACAGTACACGTTCACGTGAGATGCACCGTGAACCTGCTGGTATTTAATGATGCACCGCAGAACAGAAATTACACTGTTGAGAAAGAAGGCAGAAGCCTTTGAAAGCTTCAGTTAGTATTTTAGCGATTTTAACCAGTATATTTTAGTGCATTTTAAATTCGGCATTTTATTATTATCCTGTATATTACAGTTGTTTTATTTTATTTTAAAATTACTATTAGTAATATTTTGTTTGTAAATAATTTATTGTAAATATTAAATATTTTAAAAATTTTGGTTTCTTCTTTCGTTTTATTCCATGGTTGGTGGAAAACACTAAACATCACAGTATGTATAGATCTCTACTCTAAAAAGCCCATTCCACCTAATCTCACAGGTGCTCAATCTGATTGAGATCAGATTGAATCCTGTGATTAAGCACCTACTGAATCTGATTCAGTAGGCTGAATTCGCTCTTGTTCTCCTGGTACAGTTCTGGTACAACTGTACAGTTGTATACATTTCTGGCCTTGTGGCATGATGCATTATCGTGTTGGAAGACCCATTCTGAGATGGATACACTGCAGCCATGAAGGGATGCACCTGGTCGGAAACAATTTCTAGATAACCTCTGGCATCCAAATGTTGCTCTGCTGCTGTTAAGGGGCTCAATATGCACCACAACATGCTCTCCACACCATTATAACACCAACACCAGTCTACACTGACACCCAGTAGGATGGGTCCATGGACTCATGATTCTTTTGCCATATTTTGTTCCTCCTATCAGCATTAAAACAGCAGGAACTATGTGATGGCTACAGTACCCCATTTGGGACAAGGTATGATGAGTTGTGTATTCTGAAATGCTTCTTGGTTACCACTTATGTTTTTTACTGTTTTATGTTTTCTCACTCTTTTACTGGGTTATTATTTGACTGACCGTAACCTTTTAGCCTATACAAGTCTGGTGCAGGGTAACAGACACACTGGTTTATCTGGTGCCAATTGTCATTTCCTATTCAAAGTAACTTAAATCTTTTTTTCTTTCCTAATCTCATACTGACCATGTACAGCATCTTTATATCTGCCCACCTGCTTTGTATTGTATGGTACAAACATTTGAACATTTTAGCTGTACATAACAAAGTAACTACTCAGTGTCCAGTAGTAATATTTGGTATACAGGGTGTCTCAAAAATATTGGTACAAACGTTACCTACCTCCCCTAAACCTCTGTTTAGGGGAGGTAGGTAACATCTAAAGGAATGTAAATCGCATAGGAACCCATAACCAGAAATGTCACGGGAAAGTAGTAGCAGAGGCACAAGAAGCAGAAATGACACAAGACAGTAATTAGTGGCAAACATTTATTTGACATAATATTAACAATGGAGTATGAGATGGATGCATTTCATGATGTTACAACAGATGCTCGAAGGTTCCACCATGAGACGCGATGCATGCATGACACCGACGCAGCATGGATTGGCGGACACGGTCGAACACACATGGAGTTTCTTTGACAGTAGCAGCAGCAGCACAGACGAGTCTCGCCACTAGATCCATTTCCATCTCCACAGGCGATTCATACACGATAGATTTGAGGGCCCCCCCCACAGAAAGAAATCAAGGCTCGATAAATCAGGTGAGTGTGGGGGCCAGGCAATGGGTCCACCATGGCCAATCCATCGATGCCCAAAATGCCTGTTCAAATGGTCATAAACACACCTTCCATAATGGGCAGGTGCCCCATCATGTTGAAACCAAATGTTGCGTCTCACGTTTGCTGGAACATCGTCAAGTAACCCTGGTAGAACGTGTTCAAGAAAGATCCAATATTTAGCGGAGTTCATGCGGAATGGTAACAGGTATGGGCCAACTTGGCAGTCACCGACCATACCTGCCCACACATTTATTGTGAAGCGATGTTGTGCCGCATGGGGGCACATACCGTGTGGGTTGTCGTGAGCCCACACATGAGCATTGTGCTGATTGAATAAGCCTTCCCGAGTGAAATAAGCCTTATCCGTAAACAAAACATAGGCTGGAAAATTCAAGTCTTGAACACTTTCTTGGAGAAACCACTGCGCAAAAGCCACACGTGCAGGATGATCTTGGGGGAGCAGTAACTGAACCCTTTGGAGATGAAAAGGGTGTACAGAATCGTCATGCCAGACACGCTGTACACTGCAATGAGACACTCCTAAGGCAGAGGCAACGGCACATGTGCTGGTAGTAGGATTATTCTGGACGGCATTCAACACACTTTCTTCCATGGCGGGAGTTCGTGTCGAACATGGTCTGCCCGCATTACTCCTGATACCTCTAAATGACCCATAATTGCACAAATTTTGATGCACACGCGCAAACAAACGGTGGTCCGGTACATGTCTGTCTGGGAAACATTCTCCATAAATTTGTTGAGCAGCTCGTCCATTGCCCTCTGCTCACAGTTCGTATATATTGATGTATGCTCTTCGTGCGGCGACTACCGCCCCGTCTACCAACTTACGGTGACGTTTCCAGTTATGGGTTCCTATGCGATTCACATTCCTTTAAATGTTACCTACCTCTCCTAAACATTTGTATCAATATTTTTGAGACACCCTGTATAATGCACATTTTTACAGACAATATAAAACAACAACATATGAACTAGAGTACCATACCACAGGAACTGGTATACTATGACCTGAGTAGCAAATACATCAAATTCTCAAGGAACATGAACATATATATATATTCTTAACTAATGCCTTTTTTATTGCATGCATAAGTTACATATCTTGGTTATATATAATATTTGAAATTTCTTATCCAGGGCAAAAATGGGAGAACCAACCTTTTGGGAAGAACCAAAGGTTGAAGAAATTGCTAACAAATATAAAAAAACAATAGCCCAGGTAAATACAGTGCAGAAATGTTGCTATTTGTTTCTTTAACAAATTTAAAAAAGTCAAGTAATTAACTGAAATCTTTTTTCTTCTGACATATGAGTATTTGTAGCAGTTGTTATTTTTTATTTATGTACATATATCTTTTCCTTTCTTTTATTAGATACTTCTAAGATATGGCATTGATAATGACTTAATTGTTATTGCCAAGACTGTCCATGAAGAAAGACTAAAAGAAAATCTAGAGGTGTGATACATTTTTTAATTTGATATTACATTAATTATTTTATAAAGTGCTGAATGATAAGATAAGGTAAACTGTATATATTTCCTCTGCATTTAAATTCTTTCATTTAAATAATTTTGTTTAAATTTATAGACCATGACAATAAGAAAAGAGAGAGCGAGACTCACCAAAAGAGGTTATATGATTGAGATGTGACGCTGACATCGTCTCTACAGAACTTGTCAGTGTCACACACATCGTTAAAGTTTTGGCAACAGTTTAAATGTGAAGACATTAATCAGAATATGACAGATCAGAAATGGTTAAATACTATAAAAATCTCGGAACTGATGAAATATTTGGTTGTCATCATGCACAAATTAACATGTAATCTCATTTTTTCACTAAAATAAACATATAACACTGAATTAAAACACAACTTAATTAATATATACTGAATGAATATGTGTATCTACACACACACAAATATATCTTCCCAAACCTTTGAAGAAGGTCAGACCACTATGAATATGTTTTATACGATTGAAACACTATTGCTGCTTCTCCATGATTAAATAATATTTACTTAAGATAGTATTCAATAATATTAGTAAAATTCACTTAAGCTATTGTATAATCTTGCTGCCTGTATTCTGTCAGGGAGTCTGAGTAGCATGTAAGAAAGAATTTTCAAGGCCACATTGTCAAGGAGCTTGGTATATTCTTGCTGTGTGTACCATATTCAAAAATTTCTTGACATGTTCCCTCTTTAATTTTACTTTTCTACTGAATGCATTATAAACATCATAAAATGCATTATACAACTAATAGGAAAAACATCTGCAAAAAAGATCTAAACCTCCCAAAAACTTCCTCATTAATTTAATATACATGATCCCAGTTTCACTCGCAGTGATGTCCATTTCCACCTACAGTCTGCCAAGTCCACTTACTTTTCCTGACAGAATGCCAATTATCAGTTGTCTTAATACTCATCCTACCTACCCTCTTTATGATTCCTTTTGCTTCCAAGGTGTACTTATGCCTATATCTTCTGTGATATTCCTTGTCAGACTTCCAAATTTGGAATCTCCTCTGGCTTAATATCTCTCTACACCATTCTGTTCATTTATTGCCTCTACATTCTCCCAGCCACTAATCACTTGGAACTCTGATTTCATTTCTTTAAAACTCTACTTTCTCCATTCTGACTTTCCTAACAGGGAGTTAATTTTCCTTGATGATATTAATGTTCACAACTCCAACAGGCTTCAGTTTTCCACTTACATGGACCTAGCTGGTTGAGATACTGAGGCTGTTGTACTTACTAATGACTTTATACAGCTAGCTCATTCTAGAAATACTAGAATACTAGAAAATCACATGCACAACACTCTTGATTCATTTTCTCATAAACAACTCTTCAAAGTATACTGTCAATATTAGTGGTCCTCTAGGTACTTCAGATCGCAACTTGGTGATGATCTCTCTCTCATGGCCATTCCTAGCCTTGTGCTGTTTGGCATTACAAGAATGCAAAATGGATGGATTTGTGAGACTTATTCTTTTTTTTGTTGGTCGGATTACTGTTTTTAATCTCATCCTAACTTTTGCTTTGATCATAGCTATATTATTCTTGTACAGGTGAAATCCTTTATTCCACACTCCACCTTAAAATCTTGTCCTTTACCTAAACCTTGGTTTTCGAATAAATGTGCTATGGTTATTCAAGATAAGAATGTTGCATATCACAATTGGCTTGCATCCAAATCTTCAGGTTTATTTTCTGTCTACACCAAAGGTCACAACAATTGTAAATCAATTATTAATCAGTCCAAACTAGATTTTGAACAGGCTAAGAGTATAAAATTGCTTCTTGTCCAAACAATAGTTAAGAATTCTGGTTATATAGCATTTATAATTCAAAATTAAAAAGGCAATTATAATGTGCAGTTTGTTTCAGTTTTACAAGAATTTTCACCATTCACTTGCCTGGCTTGATATGGTCAATTTTGCATTGTTAAAATTTACAATTTTTACAACAACAGTAAAATGAAGTGCCAGTGCAGTTTTTTAAATGTTAATTTTTCTACAGCATACAGAATTTTTTGTTTTGAAAGGATTTTGGAAACTAAGACAATAATTACAGTTAAAATGAGATAAAAAAATATAACTACTTTAGCTCAATTAATCATATTGTTTTAAAAATTAAAACTGAATTTTTGTCAGATATGATTTTAAGTACATTTTTCTCAGTGAATTAAACTTACTTGAATGATTAAATAAAAATATTTTAAAATGAAATAGGAGTAATTTTTTATTGTTCCTTAGAAGAGATCCCAGTCTGAGTTTAGGAATCTATAATTCTTTATGGTTTCAAGGAACATTAATTGCACAAACAAAAAACTGTTAAATAAGCCTTGCTTACAGCAAATTTTATATAAAGGGGGCATACCGAAAAAAAAAAAGTTTATTTTATTATTTTTTTTCTTTAGTACATTGGTACATGTCCTTATGCACTTATTATATTCTACCATTTTACCAAAAAACTTCTTTATTGTTCTGTCTTTATTGAAGCTTCCAGACCAGTATGCAGACTGGTCTAGAAGCTTCATTTCAGGAAAGATGGAGATCTATTGAAAATGGATGCAGAAAAGAGCAGCGAGATTAGTAAAGGAAGGACACAAAAGAGTACTCATACCAAGAAAGACTTAAGTTCTGTAAATTGGAGCATATGGAAACTAGACACCTGCAGGTACTGCCTTCCAGGTGCTGCAATTGAAGTGTTTTAAGGCTTTAAAGGAATTGGGTGAACTAAATACTAATGGTATCTTTACCATTTCTTGGATGACAACATGAAGGCATAAATTGAAGTTTAAAAATGAAGGTTTCAGGACAGATGTCCAAAAATTTGTTCTCAGCCCTGAGAGTAATTGATTGTCAGAACAAAGTTCCATCTGGAAGTGGATAGTTTGAATAAATTTAAAGAAAGATTATACAAATTATTAGAACAGATGTACAGATGATGTTGGTGGGGTTTTTTTTTTTTTTTTGCTATCTTGCTTCATGTGCCACTGCTAATACTAGTACTAAGCTGTCAAAATAAAGAATAAAATTTTATTCTACCATGTTTCCCATTTTAAACTACAGGCAACCCCGTATAACATGGTACTTCTACAACACGGTTTTGCTCTAACATGGTTTAGAGAATTTTGGCAAACCTTGCATAGCAGGATATTTTTGAGCTTTTGTGCAGGGAAAACCCTGCTATTATGTTGGATGTAATTTTTCAACATTTCCACTCTTTTTAAATCCCCGCTGTTGACTTGCTAAAAAATAAAAAAAAATTGAGAAATCCTTCTATTTTATTTTGTTGGGAAATCCCCGTGTTATGTTCCGTGCTATTGAACTTCTGGAAAAATGTAGATTTCAAAGTTTTATTACTATTGGATAGCACGCTAGGCCATCCAAAAGATTTAAGTCATCCAAATGTTGAAGTTATGTTTCTACCACTACAGTTGTACTAGGTTAATACAACTTCTTTCATTCAGCCATTAGATCAAGGCATTATATCCACCATTAAAACTCATTACATCAGAAAATCGTTACAATGGATTTTGGAAAAAATTGATTCCGAATCTATTGAAGTAATGGAGGCATGGAAACATTTCTCAAACAAGTAAAACTGTCAGCATTAAATGCATGTTGGAAAAATGTATGGCTAGAGTCAATTCATTCAAGAAATATGATCGAACCGGCAGAAAACAGAATTGGTGCAATAGTAGAACTTGCTATTTCGGCAGGAAGGGAAGGTTTCAATGATATGACTACTGAAGCCATTGTGGGTAGCAGAGTTGATAGAATCGCCCTCCCTACACTGGGTGGAAAAGACCTGAGTTCGAATCCTGTCGACGATGGCGGGGGGGGGATCTTTTTTACAATGTGGCTTAGTCAGGTGAGGGTAGCATGGTTTTTTCTCCCGGAAACTCTGGTTTTTCATCCATCAAAACAGAAAATCAACCTCAGGACATGCAATTTATAGACAATATACGCAGAGCAATATGGCTTTAGTCGCCGATGCTCCTAAAAAAAAAAAATAAAAAAAAAATATGATTACTAAAGACATTCAAGGATTACTGGTAGAAAAAGAGGCTGGCGAAGCATATTTGGTGGAAATGGCATTAGAGGTAAAACTAAATCAATTCAGAGGATGATAACGCAGTTGAAAATTCTAAACTTCCAAATTTTACACTAAAAAACATACAGTTAGCCAAGCAGTTAGAATCTTATTTTTTGAATGCAGTTTCTTGAATGAAAGGAGCCCAAAGTTCAAAAGGGAGCTTCAAAAATGTTAAGTTCCATACGATGAAATTCACAAAGATTTATCAAGCAAAAGTAAACAAAACCAGATTACTGATTTTTTAAAGCAAGAAGAAGATACACAAAATCTAGAATGGTGTATTTTTGTTAGCTTTTGGAACGTAACCTCCCCTTTTGTACTTTTTCTTAGTCCTGTATAACATGATTTCGCACAACACCACATTTTATAGGAACTTAACTACCTGTATTGCCTTTTAGCCCCAAAAAAATTATGAAATACTCCAGTGCCTGCTGCTTGCTAATTGATCTGAATTCAGCATACAAGCTAGAGGATCAAAAGCAACAAATTCAAACCATAAGGCATTATTTTTTGTTGCTCTTAACCTTGCACTGACGTGCCCATGTTGGAAAGGCCTTGTCACCCTGTGGACATTAATAAATTGCCTGAATTTTGTTGCAATTGGAGAGGTATATGCACGCTTCATCCAATGTTGCTACGAATTTCCACCTTTCAGCTGCCAGATATTTTTCGTAGATTTCGTAGTTTTCAAGCATTGACCCGCCACTCTGAAATGTGCCTTGCTCCTAGGTGGTGTACGCGGGCCTTGTGCTTCTTCTCCAGTTGCAATTTTCATTGATTATGCGACAAACAGTTGACTGGAAGGTTCCCACACGTGACGCTACAGCTCTTTGGGTTTTTGGATTTTCACTGACAACGAGCAACTGCACTTTTCATACTACCTCCCTCATTCGACTTGGAGCAGGATGCAGTTTCTTCGGTGTTTTCCGCCCACTTGCAGCAGCTTCGCAGATTTTTCCTTTGCCATTCAAAACCTTATGGATACCAAACTTTGATACGCTAAAATTTTTCTACTTGCACATATCAATAATTTTTGCATAACGTACCCTTCTTTGGAAAGTGCGGTTATGTAACCTTCCAACCATGGATCCAATTTCGAGGCATGTCGACATTGAAACAACTTCTACAACTGATTCACCTGTTCATAAGGTTTGGGACTGCACCTGAGCAAAAAAAAAAATTTATATTGCTGCCATAGATCACAAGCAGAATTAATGTCAAAATCGTTTTCAAAAGGCTGAATCAACCCTCCGTATATACCCAACATTCAGTATATACTTGTTTTGTTTTTGCCAAAGCAATTTATGCTGTTAGGTATCATTATATTGTGTCTGCAAATTGTATATTCTGTGAGTAGTTTTCCTGAACTGGTGTGCATTCTGTGAATGTTTTTTGCTGGATGAAAACCGTGAGTTTCCAGGGGGGGAAGGTTGAGACTCCATACACCCCTTGTCCAAGACCAACTAACTTTCTCACAATATGAAAAAAATTCCTCCTGTCTTGATAGGATTTTGAACACCGGCATTTTCCACATGGCATGGAGGGACAGTGATCACAACCACTGTGCTACTTGAGAGAGTCACTCACTAGTATAACAGATTTGGATGAAGGATGAGGGCAAAAAAAGTGCATTATGTTTGTACTCGGAGGTGCTAGTTTTTATTTATATGCATTTTGACTGCTTTTTTTGCAACATAAAGTAACATATTAAATTGTTTAATAGGTATTGAACTTTAAATTGCGTCCTGAGGATATCATAACTCTAGACAGGCTTAATCGTGATTTCAGATTTTGTGGTCTTCCAGGGTAATTACAACTATTTTGAATTCATTCTATTTAATGATCTTAGAATTAAGAAGCTGTATGTATTGGAACTAAACATATTTATTGTTCTGATTCAACTGTGGCCTGTATTAGAACTCATTTCTCTAACATTAGTGTAATAATTATTGATTTATTAATATTATATATAATGAATAACTAGGGGGCTTCACCCCTACTTGCATTGCTCGCTAACCCCCGTGCATGTTTTTTTGCCTAAAATGTAGAGGTATAACAGAGTAAGTCAAATCTTTTTTATGTAAAAGACAAAACACACTGATCGATATCTAATCAAAACGCACTGATCGATATCTATCTGTCAAAACGCACTGATCGATATCTATCTGTCAAAACGCACTGATTGATATCTAATCAGGAAATGACTATGTAATTATTTACCTGTGCATCTGTAATGACGTAATTACCCTGCCCACTTGTACCACGTGACCCGCATCCCTCGTCTCCCATTGGCTACCCCACCATGCAGCATTCTCAAGGTGGAATAAATATCACTATGTAATTATTTACTTGCATTTACATGGGTCACTTAGGAAAAGGCCTTTTGCTTCGGATTCCATAATGCAT
Source organism: Mastigoproctus giganteus (assembly GCF_048544385.1). Classification (NCBI taxonomy): domain Eukaryota; kingdom Metazoa; phylum Arthropoda; class Arachnida; order Uropygi; family Thelyphonidae; genus Mastigoproctus; species Mastigoproctus giganteus. The sequence continues at coordinate 40,022,751 of NC_143587.1, read as the reverse complement.
GAGGAATATTATTGCATCCAAAAGAGCAGGACTAAAATATTTACAAATATACAAACTATATCAGGTCCCTTCATCAGCTGACATTACAATGGAACATCAAATGATGCCCGGCGTGGTCATGTATTAGACAGGGAATCATATGCACGAGGTTGGTGAACGTTATGGAGGCAGTTGTCTTTCAATGGAAGACAACAACGTATGAGGGCTATTCCGAACATATGGGGACTGGCAACACTGCTTCATTGCTATGGAAATGAGTGACAAGTTTACAGTCTAGGAAAGTTCCCTCACCTTTTCTTAGTTTGTGCAAGTATCACATAGTATTCATTTTTGGGTTCGTTATAGCAGTTTATATGAAGTGTATTTTATGATGGGGGATGAGAAAGATATTTCGTTAATCATTAGACAAAGAATCACAATTGAATTTTGTGTAAAGTTAGGCAAAAGTGGTCAGAATATGTTTGATATGATTCAAGAATCATATGGTGAAGAAGCCTTGGACAGAACGGCCATATTTAAATGGTGGAAGCATTTTATGGACGGGAAAAAAGGTGTACGAGATGAACAAAGAAGTGGGCGTCCGTCAACCTCAGTGAAAGATGAAAACATTGAGGAAGCCAAAATGTTATTGAAAGAAAATCGATGTTTATCGATTCGATATCTAGCAGTTCAGTTGAATGTTGGTGTAGCAAGATATCACAAAATTGTAAAGACGCACCTCACGTGTTTGCACAAGATGGGTACCACACGATCTTATCGCAGAACAAAAAGAACTCCGTGTTGAACTTTGTCAAGCCTTTATTAACAAGGTGGAAGAGAGCCCTACATTTCAAATAAAATAATCATGTGATGAGTCCTGGATTAAACATTTTGATCCCGAGTCCAAACAGCAGTTAAGCATGTGGAAACACCACGATTCACTGCCTCCAAAAAAATTTCAAGTTTTTGGTTCATCAAAAAAATTGCTGTTGATTTTGTTTTTTGATGCCCACAGAATAATACTGCAGCACTGGGTTCCTGAGAAACAAACTGTAAATGGAGAATATTATGCTAACACGTTGCAAGTTCACCTCAAAGGAGCAATTTGCAAAAACAGATCAGAACTGCTTAATCAAGAATGGTTTCTTCTTCAAGATAACGCTAGGCCACATGTTGCACAACCCAGCAATGCAAGCTTTAGCGAAAATTGGTGGTCAACCACTAGCCCACCCTCCATACAGTCCAGACCTCGCACCATGCGATTTTTGGGCTTTCCCGAGCCTCAAAAAAGAGTTGAGAGGAAAAAAATTTAACACAAACGAAGAAGTTAAATTTGCCACATCCGCTATTCTGCAATGCCTTTCAGAAAATGGGCTGCAGTACGTGTTTCAGAAGCTAGTGAACCACTGTAAAAAAAAAAAGTGTATAGAATGCGAAGGATGCTATTTCAAAAAGGAGACCCATACCAACCTCCAAAGTGACTCAGGCTCAGAGCAATGATCTCAATCTGTGTATTTTTGGAACAGCCCTCATAATTATTTACTTGCACATTTGTGGTGACATAATTGCCCCACCCTCTTTTCCCATTTGCTCGAATATGTGAACATAATTGCCTTGCCCTCTTCCATTGGCTCAAATAAATATCACTAGGAGGAAAACTTTTTTAATGTATAGAGAGATAATAATAATAATCTTGCATATTAAATAAACATTTGTTCACTCATTAGGTATAACAGATTCTGGATTTAGAAATTATAAACAGAAAAATTGTCTCAGAAATCCAATCAGTTTACTGAAGATAGATATATGTGCCAATATGTTGGCATAGGCAGTCTGAGGTCTTGTTTAGAAGTTATAAGGTGAGCTATGTTGAGAAAAAAGTTACATGTCTGGACTTGAAGTAAAGATTCTCAAATTTTACCTAGACTTGATGGGAAGGAATTTTTCCCAATCCTGATCAGTGAACTCAAGCTTGGAGAGGTTGTGCAGGGATTACACATAAAATTTTCCTTAGCATGGTCCACACTTGTTAAAGACAAGAGTTTTTGATGTGAAAACATCTATGGTGGCAATAGAGTAAAATCGATTGGTAACAAAATTTTCTTGTAATGGAAATGACACAAATGACATAACTTCCTAAATGCTGCTAACAATCATAACTAAAGTTGATTTGGTAGAGTAAGTAGTTGATTCAGTAGAGTAAGTTCATACTAAGAAATGATGTCACTTCCTAAATGATGCCAATTCAGTCACTAAAATGTGCTTTTCAAGATTTTGATCAACATCAACCTTCTAAGTAGTGTAAATAAGTAAGTTTCGATCAAACTGTTTAAACATTTAAACTGTTTACTGTAGTGCCGCCATAGATGTTTTCACATAAAATAAAACATCTTTCATGCATACAGAGTATGCATGCTGTTTTTTTTTTTTTTTTTTTTAAGGACAGGAGATACAAGGATATTTTTTGATGCTGTTGAGGCAGAATTTGGTGTTTTAAATTATTAGCTTTGGGGCTACATTAATGGCAGCTAAAAGAAAATTCTTACACTGACACAAAAAATTAGATTTAGAAGTACAGAGCCTAGTAGCAGTATCTTACAGGGTAGTACATGAAATTTTGACACATTTAAATGTTTCCTAAAAAACTCAATTCTTATTAGTTATGAATTTTCATGCTCAGATTTTTGAAAAACATTCTTATTTTAGCAAATGTTTAATATGACCTCCATTTTGACAAACAAGTTCCTGAAGGCATGCATTAGTGTTTGTAATGATGTGATGACACATTCCATGTCAATTTCACAACACGGTTAAACAATCATGTGCTTATTACTGCTTGTCAAGTCCATGAGTGTAGCAAATTTCCTGTAAAACACTTCTCTTTCAAGGAATCCCTTAATAAAACATCACTCAGAGGTGGCCAAAACTAGCAGCAGTTGTGACCAATCATAATAACAATATGACAACATGCAAGTGCCAAAAACGTAATCCAACACAACATTAGCTACATTCTGGGAAGAATAAGAATTGAGCACACAAACATTATCTACTCTTACTTGCTTAGGGCAGAAGATCCACTTCAATGCCATAACTGCCATACAAGTCTCCCATATTATACTTGACTACCCAAATTTTTCAGCAGAAGGCCAGATAGTCTTTGGAAAACATTATTCAGAACACAGGACAACTTCTCATTACAACTAATTTTAGGCAATACATCTGATATAATTGTATCTTCCATTTTCACAAATTAATAAACTATTAGTGAAAAGTGTAATGCGTAACTCCAAGCATGACATACTGCACCAAAAATCTAGTTAAAATAAGGTTCTGCAACAATGGCCACCAATAAAATTAAAGATAATGAGAAAGAAAATAAACTTTAAGTTTGGCACACTATTGCAACTGATGCACCATAAATATTTAAACAAACAAACATTACCTATATGTTGCATAGTTCCATCTTGTATAAACTATTGGGCATCTGTGGGAGCTAAGTTGCCCTGAGCTGCAGTAGAAAGTCATTCCAAAGCATATACAGATACCAGTGTGAGTTAATAATTTTGTTGAAAAGAAGAATCCAGTTAAGTTGTGAGTGGGCAAGGAGGTTCTGTTTGTTTTAACTGTACATTCTGCTTGTTCACATCCAATCTGAAAATAAGCTTGATCTGAAAACTGCAGTATAGTGTAACACTGTGTTTCTTCCCTCTGCCCATGTAGCAAATTGAAGTCTTCTTCACTTATCATTTTCATAAAGTTTATGCAATACTATATCTTCTATAGGAATATTTTCAAATCTAATTGAAACATTTGTTGAACAGAACACATAATTCCAAGTTCATGAGCTGCTTTTCATATTGACTTTTCTGGACTACTTTGCATTACAACTTTGAAGGATTCCACATTTTCTAGAGAATTAACTGTCTGCACAAGGTTGTTTTTGATCCTTTACACAGTCTTGCTCTTCAAACTGCTGGGATAAACAAAGTATCATGTTCTTGCAAGTGCTTACTGAATTTCAAATGAAGCCCAAAATTTTGTCTACAGAAGTTACTCTGTTTTGGTAGAAAAAAGCACAGCTTTAGACTTCTGCATGAGGCACAACTCACAGTCACTGACTCATTGGAATTTGTGACTCATTGGTACTCTCTAGCAAATTCTTTAGGAACTACTGCAAGCGACAAAATTCCACTAATAGTTCAGTTATAATGAATGATACAAATGTGTCAGAATATTGTGTACCACCCTGTATAGCGGTGATGCAAATGAGACTGTAAGACTATGGGAGGGCTATGGAGAAGTAATGGGAGATTATTGGACAGTTGTGAGAGAGTGCAAAAGCTAACCTGTTATTCAACTAGAAAAGTCCTGGAGAAAGTAATACCATCATAAGTGACTACATAGGATGTGTTAGAGTCACAACAAACACACAACCAGATTTTCTTGTCTAGCTTTTTGTGTTTGTTGATCACACTCCTTCCTATACATAGTAGCAAATATAATATGTATATGGGCGCCTCTGTGGGCAGGAGCAGCAGTGCTTAACATACGCTTCTTGATTAGACCGGGGTTCGAGCCCGTGACCACCAAATACGGAGGATGTGGAAAGGTCAGGGAATGACCACCGCAAATCCCTGGAGCAATATGGCCTTAGTTGCTAATGCTCCTAAAAAAAACTAACAAACAACAAAGAATATGTATAGGAAGGAATCAGTCTGTGTGACCTAAGCATTGTGAAAACAAAAATGCAAGTAGGAGCATGTTGTAGACTAGATAACTGCAGTGAGTATAATAAAAATGCTTACAGACAGGTAAGGTGAGCCAGTAGGTAATAATGTCTTATTATGATTTTCTGGGGGGGGGGGCTTGAATTTTGAGATACTGACTATAAACATGTGTGTTGGTTACTTGGCTAGTGACAGGACATGTCTAGATTTGCTGGATGGCTGCTTTCTATACGAACATGTTCAAGATACCTCAATGGAAAGAAATATTCTCCATCTGGTTAATTCAATTAAAAATCTTCGAATAAAGAACCTACTTTAATACACATAAGTGTATTAAAGTAGGTTCTATTTAAAACAAAAGACTAGTGTCACAGGAAAGAAGATGTGTTAGAGATTACAGTGGTCTTAGACAACTTCTAAGACTGGCAATTTTTACAAATGCTAAATAGGAAATTATTCTGGAAGCTACTAAGCTTTATATACAATAAAAAGGCATCATTCATGATATAGACCGGGAGTGTGCAACCCAGGGGTCCCAACCTCCTTGGGGATTGTGGAAGAAGTTCAAGGGTGGGTCACCAATTAAAGAACATTGAAAAAGAACTTACATAAAAATAATACTTTTATCATATTGCGTGACATTGTAGTTCCTACATGTCATAAAAGTACTATGTATTGTAGGAACTACATATAATAAAATTACTATGTATTATAGGAACTACAATGTCACACTAAACAATAAAACTGTTATGCTGGGGTCCTATTTCTTTATTGATTCTTAATTGGTGACACTTCCTTGCAACCCCATTGTAGTTCCTAAAATGCCACACGATACAGTACAATCAATACAATGTAGTTGAACAATTGGGATAACCCTTCAAACATCTGCTTGCATTGGCTGTTATTGTACTTGTTACTGAAACTTGTTAGTCTGTTTCATGGATGTGACATTCTTGATTAAATGCACAGACAGTGAAGTATGAGAGATAGAGAGTAGAGTAGAGTTTTCTGTTTTTCTATTCTTTATACTATATAATTTTCATTGCATAAATATAATAAATACTATTCAAAATCTGTAATGATGTTATTTTCATATTGTTCCTTAGACAAATAGATGGGGGTCGTGCATCATTGTCATCTGAATTTAGGGTTCATGGGTAGAAAAAGTTTGCGCATCCTTCATATAGACTAAAATGGCAGTCAAAAGAATTGATGACTTTGGTGGCAAAAAATTAAAATGTGTGGAATGATTATAAATTATCAGGGGACTGAATCTACAGTAAATTTTAATTATTCTGTAATGCAGATACCCATGAATGCAATGTTTTTATGTCACTCTCATCAAACCATACTTTTACAATCATTGATTTCTGACATGGCGAGTTATGTTGGAAGATGTAAGTGCCATTTCCATAAAGTTTTCACAATGTTAAGGTACACAGCATATCAATGTAGAATGTAGAAAATTCATGATTTCATTTACTGCAACCAGTGTACCTAGTCCATACCATGAGAAACATCTGTGAACCATGATAGCAATGGCAGCTGGGACATCACATTTGGGTAGTAAATATTCTCGAGAATATGTTGTATAATTCTTTGCTCCGCAGGACTGATTTATATTGAACCATAATTAAAGTTCCATGTGTTTTGTACCATGCTAGTTGATGGTGTGCATTTGTTTTTGTTATCAAAGGCTGGTGGCTATAACTCCTCCATGAAAATTTATTGAAATCAGCTCTCTGTATGTCTTTGAAACTCTTACAGGTTTCTCTGTGATTTCTCACAGCTGAAAACTCAGGTGCTCTAGGAAAATATGGCAAGATAAGGCGAGCATAAAATACTCACTCTTATCAATGAGTATCATGTGCCTACCTGATTATTTCTTTGGTTTACTGTTACCTTTGGATTTCCATATCTTAAGCACATTGCCAATTTTAGGCTTGCAAATATTTAATTCTTGAGCAGTAGCATGGCTCTTCAAAACTCTGTTGGCTGTTTCCATATGGTTATTGTTTGGAGTGAATTCCTGGTTAGCCACTGACAACGTTTATAACCTGATGTATTTGCACATTTTGTAATCATGTGCAATTTTCTATAATCAGGGGATTATCCAGTGACTTTTAGTAGGAGAGCATATATGTGTGGCCATAATGCACCTCCCAAGGTTTTTTTTTGCAGTACTTTGATCCAAGCCCAAGGCGGGAATCGAACCCGCGACCTTTGGGTTGCCAGGCAGGCACTTTACCCACCTAGCTAGCCCGGTCAGCGCATATATATATATAATTACATATCCTAGTGAGACAATTTTGTACTATACTATGGTTATGACTCACAAAGTGTGCAAAATTCATAGACTATAATGGAACAAATAGCCTCTGAACTAGACAAGACATTTTTTGTATCTTTTACTGGTAGCCATAGAACTATCTCAAAGTACATTTTGAAGTAATGGGGAGAAGAGAAGTGTCTGATTTTTTATGGAAAAAAACTATAAATGCCATTACCATTCACACAAAAAATTCCAAGAAACACAAATTGAATAACGATCTGGAAGAAAATACATGACTGTGAAATACTTATAGCAGTAATACTGAAAATGGCACAGAATTATCCAAATTGAATAAAATATTTCTGCAACAGAAGCTGAGAGATAAGTTGTGGGGAAGGGACTTTTCTAATGTGGGCCTTGTTAAACTTGATGAAGTTAAAAGGAATATTTTTGAAAGCACTTACAGAAGTGCATACAGCTTATTGATACTACCTGTCTTCTCTGCTGCTTTTGCTCTTGAAGATTTGAAAAATTAATAAAAATATAATCCAGTAAAATATAATGAAAGAATAAAAATATATAAAGGAAAAATTCAACCGCTAGGGTCTCATCTCATTAGGATCCACGAGGCCTCAATGACAAAAAAAAAAAAAGGTTATGACATCATCATCATCAGCCATTTTCAATCCACTGCAGGATGAAGGCCTCTCCAGCAACTTTCCAGTTCCTTCTGTTTTGAGCACTGGCCATCCATTTACTACTCTAAAACTCATCAATTTCATCTATCCATCTCCGCCTTTGTCTTCCAGGTTTTCTTCTAGCTCCTCTTGGGTACCATTCTGTTATTTTCTTAGTCCATCTGTCATCATGTCTTCGAGCTATGTGTCCTGCCCAAGACCATTTTAGTTCTTTAGTTTTGATAAGAATGTCCTTTACTTGAGTTTGCTGCCTAATCCATGTGTTTCTCTTCTTATCTAACAGTCTGATTCCCAATATAATTCGTTCCATTCTTCGCTGTGTAGTTCTTAGCTTCTCTTCCATTCTTTTGGTGAGTGCCCAAGTTTCACTTCCATAAGTCATGGTGGGGAGTATACATTGGTTCATTATTTTACGTTTCAGACAAACTGGGATATTGCTCTTAAGTATGTGACTATATTTCCTGAATGCTATCCATCCAAAATTTATTCTTCTCTTGACTTCCAGCCATTTATCATTATTACAGCTAATAACTTGTCCCAGATAAGTATATGACTCCACCTTTTCAATTACTGCTCCTTCAATCATTATTTCCCTTTCCGTGGCATACTTGTTCATCATTACTTTTGTTTTAGCCATATTCATCTTTAGTCCAAAATCCTTACTAACTGTGCATAACTGATTAAGATTTTCCTCTAATTCTTTGGGATCGTGGCTTATGACATATCGTTACATTAACTCCTGAATTCTGCCATTGATCTGGCTTGGAAAGCTGTGGCCTTATGCCATGAACGCCTCCATAGCCAGGTGGTCAGGAGCAGCAGTGTGTAGCACATGCCTCTTGATTAGACTGGGGTTCGAGCCCATGACCACCAAATACGGAGGATGCGGAAAGGTCAGGGAATGACCACCGTATATCCCCGGAGCAATATGGCCTTAGTTGCTAATGCTCCTAAAAACCAAATAACAACAACATATGCCATGAAATCATCAATCACAAAGCACTCACAAAGTCAAGAATTAAAAAACCAATGAACAAAAGTTTTAAAGCTAACTCTTAAATACTCAGTAACATCTCTTATTGGAATCTCAGAGTGAAGTAACTTTCAGATAGAATTATTGTTGTGGTGGGTGGACAGAAATAACCTTTAATAGAAGACTGTGAGACATCAACAGTGTATGAACATAGAAATCAGCCTTGATAGAAAATCAGGAAGTGTTAATAATCCTGAAATTAGAAAAAATAAAAAAATGACAGTAATAATAAAAAAAAAAAAAGAATATGGGAAACCCTACGATAAAGATGCGTGTGGAACTTCCTTGATATTTCTTTAGTATATGAGAGAAACAGAGACTTTAAAATGCCAGCCTATCCAAAATCCAGGATTTTTGCAATTTCCAAAATTCCATCTGTTACTTTCATTATTATTATTATTGTTGTTGTTGTTGTTGTTATTTATCTGTTTTATTATTTAAGGATTATTTCCACTCTCAGTTTTTCTATCTAGGCTGGTTTCTATTTAGCTCTCATAGTCTTCTGTTACAAATAATTTATTTTGTGTCCCTTTCCCCCTCCCCCCTCTATTGCAACAGCTCTAAGAATTACTTAATTTTGTTTGGTACTTCCTTCAAACTAGAGCTGGCTGGTAGTATTTAAAAGTTAACTCCATGGCTTTTGTTCTTAACTGAGTACATATTCTGCTATTGTGGTTTTAATAGAATAGAGCCACAGCCTCTCAGCCCAAGCCAGAGACAACCCAATAATTTAATGGTTATTGAAATGTTGCATCCTAGGTTTTGTTCACTGAAGCCTTATAGTTACTGATGAGATAAGACCCCAGTAGATGAATTTTTGCTTTATATATTTTATATTCAGCAATAATTTTAGTGATTTACCCATCATAGTAACCTGTATACCCACTGGGTATAATAGATTTGGATGATGATGATATTTCATATTTTTGTTCTTGTTTTGCTGTTATTTTTTAAAATTTTCCACCTTCTGAAAGTGCAAACTGCTGAAGAGACAAAAGTCTCAGCAAGCTGTGTGCACTTTCATAAGTGCTTTCAAAATATTCCTGCTAATTTCAAGGCAATATAGTAGTTATAATTCCTATATATATATATATATATATATTTGATATATATATATATCTCAAATAACCCTATGCATAAGCATTTTATATATTTTGAATTATAATGAAATTAATCAACAGGCATTTTCATTATGTAATATCATTTTTTTAAATCATTGATATATTTTGAATTGCCCTTGTAAAAACACATTTCAATAATTTAAAATTAATTTGTTAATTGCTGTTTTTATACAGAATTTTATTTTTTGTTTCTGTAGGCAACAGTTACATCCTCATTATCCTTTTACAAAACCATATGTAACATAATGGATACGTTATTGCATTTGTTTTGTGTACCACCACATGTACACTTAGAAATTAAAGAAAAAAAGTTGGCTGTGTTCTGTTGACTATAAGTAATGATTTTTTTTATAGATAAATTCCAGTTTCTATCATTAACTAAAATAATATAAATGATATTATAGATTATATAAGTATTACCATTTTTCAGTAAAAGAATAGTAAAGTTACCTACTCTTGCTTTTATATTGCATAATGAAAATGTAAATTGTAGAACGTACTTAATTAATAGATCATTAAACAAAAATTAAATCTCACAGCTTTAATTCTTCTAAACATGAAATATAGCTTCATTATGAAGGTTTCAGTTCCAGTTTTAAAAGTCTTAACTCTGGTTACTGAATTACAAACATTTGGATTTGATCAGAGCTATTATGAACAATTTAAAACACATTTGGATTTGATCAGAGCTATTATGAACAATTTAAAATGCATTTGGTGAACAGTGTATGAACAGTTTAAAACACAGCATACTGTGTTTTAAACTGGCAATATTCATAGTAAAATTTCTGTACTTCTGCAATTTTACTTATTATTATTAGAGATCATTAATGTGAATCTCTTATTTTACAATGCCATTATATTCTTCATATAAAATTAGATATGCATATATAAAGTTTATCATTGACATATAAGTTTCAACTAATTCAATTAGATTTGTTACAGTGACTGATTTATGAAAAATTGTTATATTTCCATTTTTTGTATGTCGCTAAATTTAATTTTTGTTGGATGTTTTTTTTTTTTTTTAAGAATGTGAAATAAATATTTTTTACAGAAAAATGTTGTCAGTCATATTTTGCTACTGCAAATAAAAATCACATTGAATGTTATTATTGCATTATGTACAATACCATAAGTTATTTTAACAACACCAGAGCTTGCCATTCATATTTATAGTGTTTATTTTTTCTGTAAAAGTGTGTTTTTTGGTTGCTCTACATTTTGTATGGGCTGAAAAACCCAGGATAATTGGACGAAAAAACTACTCTCTCTGCCTGAGATTGGCAAACTGCAGCCTCGATTAAAGAGAACTTTAAAAATTCCTCCAGTTGCCAGCCATAATTGAACCCAGATTCTCAAATGAGAGACAGACACTGATGTGTCACACTGACTAAGCTACCATGGAGGACATACTAAAAGCACACATTTAGCAGATAATTTTCAGATGAATTTAAAGAGACAGTCATTAATCAAGTTCTCTGTAACTGCACTATACACACGGCCAACATTAAGGGTGAGTAATCACACTGAGGTCTCTGGGCATCCTTTAAGGGTACCTCTTGATTCCATAGCCCCTTAAGGAAGCTTTTTGCTTAGGGAACAGTTCATGCTAGTACCAGCCCTGACAATAATTAATGACCATAACTTGAACATGAAATGTACAAGTTATGGTCATTAATTACTTAAATAACGTGGAGAAGAATTTGCAGATGTTTTGCACTGATATGCAAGCCACACAAAAATTACAACACTATATATGCAGGCAGTTAGCTTAACTTTTAACAAAGAGTCGAAAAAATTGTATGATATAGTTAATAATAGAAGATAGAGTGCATGTGAATGGACATTGATGTGTGTAGACCATCACAAGAAGAATTCCATGGGCTCACTACTGGAGACATTTTATTTCTGATATTTGTTAATGACATGGACAAAGGTATTATAATAATATAATTAAAAAGGCCTGTGCGCTCTGGATTCATTATCAAAACTAAAATTACTGTAACACAGAGCGAAAACAGATACAAAAATAGATTGTGACAAGTTTAATAGGAAATATACATATATTTGATTAGATACATACAAACAAAAAGCTTTCGGTTGTTTTGTCAACCTTCCTCAGTTAAACTGACAGTTAATGGATTCACTAGGAGGTTGGATGTTGAAGTCCAACCTCAGTTAAACTGACAGGTTGGATGTTGAAGCCTTCAACATCCAACAGTTAATCACGCACTGCATGTACAAGGTTGGCAGTACATGCCCTCGTGCTCCATTCTTAACTGTCAGTTTAACTAATATATGTATATTTCCTATTACTAAACTTGTCACAATCTATTTTTGTATCCGTTTTCGCTCTGTGTTATAGTAATTTTAGTTTTGGTATTATAATAAGTCCAGTGTCAAAATATACTGAAGCAAAAATGGAACAAGGCAGTTAACAATAACCATGCTACATTTGAAAGCCCTAAATCAATTACCCTTCATAGTTGATACAGTAGTTATAATCACTTTTACATTGGAAAGGCCAGGGGTTGAGGCTATATTGGTGAAAGGAACTTTTACGACTTTTTTTGTTTTTTTTTACATGCTCACCATGTTAGACCCTCATCTGATCATCAGATGAGGGTTGCATGGTTTTTATTTCCCAGAAACTTGGGTTTTTCTTCCAGAAAAAGCGATATGGCCAATTATAAATACAATGTGATGACATAATATTGATTTTAACGAAGATGAAAAAAAAAACTGTTCGTTTTTGTCCCAAAGCAAGAGGACAACTAAAGTTTCAGTAATGATTTAGGATATAATATAATGGCTATGTGGCCCACAATCATTTCCTGACCAAAATCAAGATTGTTTCCTATTTGGAGGATGAAATGAACTTTTGCAAGTATTTTTCATATCCTTAACCCCCATATTGTTTTTCTCCTGGAAGCTAATAAAGCAGATGACTGGGTGCAAGACAGAATTATAAACAGCATATACAGTTATTAATGAATAAACACATTTCATGTACAAGTTGTTGATTATGGTAGATGTTGGATATGCACCAAAGCAACTAAGGCTCTGATGTAACAATTTATTATACATATTCTCTAGTCAGTTTGCCTGTTTTGCTGGGTGAAAACCTAGAGTTTGAGTTTTCATCCAGCAAAAGCCTGTAAACAAAGCCACATGCAGCCTATTACAGCATGCAAATCAGGTAAACAAATAGAACAGCCTGTTTTTGGGACCACTATATTTAGCATCCATACTAGCACTGTTAATTTCAAGTAGCCACCATGCTATATTAGGCTGAAAATGTTACAAGGACACCATTTGGATGATTCTTTGAGGGGGACAGAGCCGACCGGGCTAGCCGGGTGGGTAAAGTGCCTGCCTGGCAACCCAAAGGTCGCAGGTTCAAATCCCGCCTCGGGCTTGGATCAAAAGTACTGCAAAAACCTTGGGAGGTGCATTATGGCCACAGAAGCCAATGCGCCAACAACTACCAAAAAAAAAAGAGGGAGACAGAGGATGGAATCAGGACAAAAAATGAAGCTGGAGTACTAGGTGGCTGAATGTGATAACCTTGTTTTAGGACAGTTCTAAACATAGAAATATTTCCAAAGAATACCTTTCAGAGGCTGCCATTTTGTCATCTACATGAGCATAGATGCGAGAAATCACTGGTGGCATGCGATCATAACACTAGGCATCACCTACATGCAGCATAACCACCATTTGACTATAATTACAAGGCATAAGACAGACCACAGCAATCTGCTTGAGAACTTACAGGAGAGCTAGTATTCAAGCATAACATACAGAAAGCTTAATGAGAGGCATCTTCATGCATGATAACAAGCCATCAGTATTCTCATTATGCTTTTACAGAAAGCCCATTTGAATTGGTGCAAGAACAGCATGTCAGCAGAACAATGAAAGAGCAATGGGTGATGATATCCTATACTGATGAGTGTTGAGGTGGTGTTTTCAATTTAATTCTCAATGCATTTGCATCTGGAATAAATATGAAACTGAATTCCAACCTACTAACACTGTGGAAAGTGATGAATTTGGTGATGGTGACTTAGTGATTTCAGCTGGCATCACTATTGATAACCATCAATACATACCAAGCAGGTGGTCCAGAAAAATAGCTAACATAAGGTTGGAGGATCCTTCCTTTGCCGGACATCCTCCAACTTCTTTTAATGGACAATAATACATGCCCCATACATCTCTCCTAGTGAATCCATACCTTTAATGGAAAGTATAGTCCATGTGGAATAGTTAGTCAATGCCCCAGTATTCAGTCTAATACAGCATGCATTCAGTCTAATACAGCATGCCCCAGTATTCAGTCTAATACAGCATGCAGGAATGTCAGTCATTAGCTTCCCTCCAACAAATTACACTACATATGTTGCCCCTTACTCAATAATAATAAGTGATACTCCAATATTAATTAACAGTCTTGTTCTTTGCATAAGGAGTCAGTCATGCTTGTATTGAGAACTACAAAGTTTACACTTTATCTGCATTATATCCAGATATTATTGTAAGGTGGGGTGCATGATGACCAGGTTTTTGAGTGTTTTTTTTTTTTTTTAAGATAGACCTAGAAACATGGTTAAGGGGCACGTATGCCCCTCCTCTTCCTCTGAATACGTTCCTGCACCTTATTAAAGTGTATTCCCATAGATTATTAGAGAACCCTTTGGGCTACACATGACTTTATTTGCATAACTTTGCCATTTCTAATCAATAGCTGTTTAGCCCTTGTGCACTATTAATATAGTGGCCATTTTACACCCTTCCTGACTATTTGCTCTGCTTCCCACTCCAATTCAAAAAGTCGTACATTTTTCAATTTTCACATTTATCAATACTTGTCATATAAGCTAGTCAGTAATCAAGTCACAAAGGAGGTTCGACAAGTGAAGGCAGATTATGAGAAATTTTTGGCAAAGGATGCAAAGAAAAACAGCAAAGGCTTCTTTATTTATGTAAACTCTAGAAGGAAGGGGATGAATCAGATTGGTTCAATTGATATTGATAGTTCGACTGTTGAGGAGCCTGCTCAGGTAGCTGACAAACTGAATGAGTATTTTGCATCTACATTCACACATGAGGAGTTATTTAGAGAGGGGAATGCCAAAAGTTTATCAAACTCTAACAAGGAGCTAAATAATTTTATAATAACTGAGAGCAAAGTGGAGGAGAAATTGTTGAAGTTAAACATAAGGAAGGTACCTGGGGTGGATGAGATCTATCCAGTTATTAAAGGAGGCAGCAAAAAAAGTAAGCAAACCCTTAGCACATCTCCAGATGGACTGGAGATGTGCAAATATATCCCCAATTCACAAAGAGGGATGAAAGGGTAACATGAGTAATTACAGACCTGTTAGTTTAACTTCTGTTCCAGGGAAAATAATGGAGTCACTGGTTAAAGAAGCATTGCAGAATCATCTAGACAAGACTGCAGTTATAATTCAGACACAGCATGGTTTTGTTAAGGGGAAGTCTTGTCTTACCAATTTGATTGGATACTGCGATGTGGTTACTAAGGAACTGGATGCAAAAAATAATTTTGATATCATATACTTGGATTTCAGGAAAGCTTTTGATACCGTTTCACATAAAAGACTGCTGTACAAATTGAAGCGGTATGACATTAAGGACAAGTTGCTGCTATGGATAAAGGGATGGCTGAATGGGAGAGGACAGAGAATGCTAATCAATGGACACTGCTCTTCATGGATATAATTAACCCAGGGGACTCCACTAAGGTTATTGATGGAGTCCCCTAGGTTCGGTGTCGGGCTCATTATTGTTTTCAGTATTTATCAGTGATATTGATGAAGGTATATCAGGCTTAATGCCCAAGTTTGCGGACGTTACGAAGGTTAGCAGGGTTGTTAATGACAGTAATGACAGCATGCTACTGCAACAGAAAACGTTACTAGAAAAGTTGGGCAGATGGGCTGAGAGGTGGCAACTGATGTTTAACATTGAGAAATGCAAAGTTCTGCGTATGGTTAGCAATAACCCCAGAATAACCTAGCAACTGTGTGGTACTACACTCAAGGTAATGGAGAATGAAAAGGACCTGGGGGTAATTGTGCAGTGAGATAGAAGTTTTCTGAGCAGTGCAGGCAGGCCGCCAGAGCAGCTCATGGGTCTTGTCAATGATATACAAGAATTTTGCTAGCAGGGATAAGGAGGTGATTATCCCCCTGTATAAGGCTATGGTCAGGCCACACCTTAAGTACTGCATACAGGCTTCATTTTAGGAAGAATGTAGAGCTACTGGAATGAGTATAGAAAAGGGCAAGACAATTGGTGAAGGGAACAAAGGGTTGCTTCTACAAAAAAGACTTAAGTTCTGCAAATTTCAATGTCCGGAGACTAGGCACCTGCAAGGTGATCTGATTGAGGTGTATAAGGCCTTGAATGGTTTGAGCAAGCTTAATGACAATGGCAATCTCTCCTTGCTCAGTTTATGCATTGAGGGGGGGTGTAAATTCAAGTTGAGGAAAGACAGTTGTAGAATAGATGTGCAAAAATTTGCCTTTAGCCAGTGGGTGGTTGATTGTTGGAACAAACTTCCATCTGTCATTGTGGAAGTTAATAGTTTAAATAAATTCAAGGAAGAACTTGACAAAATTTTGGAGTGAGTGGATGGGTGAAATGGGAAGGGTTTTTTTTGTGCTTTTTTTGTGCTTTCTTGCATCATATGCCTCTGCTAATGCTAATGTAGTTCGGCTGATATGTGGTTATGTTTATTCTTTATTCCGTTGTTTTAGACAATTAGCCACTTTTAGTGTGTTTAATCTTCAGTAAATCTTGCTCTTAATTTAGCAAATGTTTGAATGATGCCTTTCAGATGTCCCTTTTCATTTGATAAAATAAATTTTTAGTTTTTTTTTAATTTTTAATCATTTGCCAAACAGTTAAAAAAATATCGAACAAAAATAAATGAGAAGTATAAAACAATAAAGTTTTTATTATTTTTTTTATAATTTAAAGATTACTTGTCGACCTGGATTGAAACAGATGCATAGCATCATGCAACATAAATGTCTGTATTTTTATTATTTGTTTGCTTGTAGCCAGTAAAACGAAAGCTCTATGTCAAGATTAAAAACTTGTTGCTTATATTTCACAGATGCCATGCAGCAATGGGAATTGACTAAAAGGTAAAGCAATTCTGCTTGCCAGGCATCTGTTAAATGTCAAACAAAAAATGTCTCATAATTCATAGTATTTCAAAATGAAAACAAAAAATACTACCTAATGCTAGAGAAAGGTACACTTTTAAAAATTTTAAAAACACTTGGAAATTTTTTAAAAATAATGTTTCTCAGACGTAATACTAGCAGTGGAAAGTTAAATATTGCAAACTTCTGAATGACACAGCAAAATCACATTGATTGATGGGAGTTGGGTGGGGTGTATTTTTTCATATTTCGAAAAATTAAGGCCTTGTGACATTTTAAAACTGATAATGAAGTACTTATTATGCCTACCAGGAATTAATGCTGATACTGAATGTATTTTTTTCTATGATGAATAAAATTTGGACTGCTGGAACAATGCAATTATAAATGTTAAAAAAGCTATAACTGTCTCTCTTTTTTTTTTTTTAATTGAGATGCTTCTTTATTATAATCTGCATTGTTGCCAGATCTGGTAAGCATAAATATTAAGGCATTGAAATGAATGTCACATTTGATCTAATAAAATAATTTAATTTATATACATTTTTGTGTTTATTCTTTAATATTTGACTTCCAGCATAACAGCCCCTTATTTTGGTCACAAATGTGTATAGGTGTGACTAGAATCTTAATGTGGGGGTTGAAATCCCCCTCCTCAAATGTATATATATAAGTAAGTCAGGTTAGTGGGCACTTCAACTCCACCATGTAAAGCTGTACCATTCATATGCGACACTGTGCATTGGCAATTTCAAAGAGACAAAAATTAGAAGGCTTCCAGAGTACACTCATCGCAACCACGCAGAGGGAGACCTCAACTATCAGCCATGTCGGTCCTCAGATGAAGAGAAATAATCCACACCCAAAAGTGGAAATCTAACCCATGGGTGCAGAAATCCCATACTCAGGAAGGGAAAGAAAAAAAAAAAAATCAAACAAGAGTGAGAGGTCTAGATTTCTAAATTTCCCTCAAAGTTTGTTTAACCCAAACAAAGCTAAAAAATGTGGACAAATAATCCTTTAAGGGAAACAAACTATAACTAAGCTAGTATGGTTACATGAGTATATAGTACATATTTACACTCAGTATATAATGCATTCAATGCATATACAAAAAAAAACCCTCCCTCAAATATCAGTACAGTACTTTTACAATGAACGTTTAGTATTTAGATATGTATTAATAATATATATCTATACATGTTTAATACTGGACATAACTTGGTGTTGGGAATAATTAAATACCTGCCCAGTTTTATCTAATTTTTGATGTGAATAGGCAATGACTAAGAGACAAAATAGTATGCATATAAGAAGCGCTTTTATTGCAAGTCAATTTCTTTTCGACTATTTTGCTGACAGTGGGGCACCTCCGTAGCCAGATGGGAAGGAGCAGCAGTGCGCAGCACACGCTTCTTGATTAGACCAGGGTTCAAGCCCGTCACCACCAAATACGGAGGATGCGGAGAGGTCAAGGAATGACCACCACATATCCCGGAGCAATATGGCCTTAGTTGCTAATGCTCCTAAAAACCAACCAACCAAACAACAAACAGCTGACAGTGGATGAAATGAGCAGTAGCGCTGTACCCCGGTGTGCCGCTAGTAGGCAAAATAAAATTTGTTTCCCTAAATGTTGAATACTCATAAATGTTAACCAATCAGAAAGAAATGCCAAAAGAAATTTTGGCGCCCTTCTGAACAGTCGCCTACCCACTTGTGAAATGGAAATGAGCTAATGTTTTGAAATGACAAATACATTGTTATTCTAGGTACTTTTTTTTTTTAAATACCTAAAATTCTATTTTAAAATATGCATAAGTGCAATTGAGTTATGGGTGCAATGCATTAGTGTGATTCACTCCAAAAAATGATGCTTAAGTCTGTTATCAGCAGGTGAAGTATATTTGAGGACTCATGGTGTTATACTCTATTTTCAAATGTGTGTGGACAGTGGCGTAACTATGCCAATGTTGTGGTGCATTGGGCCCACTGCTCTGCTGTCCTAAACAGAAAAGAATTTAATTGAGTAATGTAAGTTTTTTAGTTATGTTTATAATAAAATTTACTAAATAGGAGCACAAAAATATTTTTTTCACACGAAGCATGTTTATTGTTAGCTTGCTTCACAGCACAAGCGAAACTGCAGTGAATAGAGGTGAAATGGTATTAGCATAGCTGCTGCTTCCAGGGCAATTTTTAAGTATTTGTGACTGCAAGGGCCAAAGTTAAATAGGGGCCCATTTATTGGAGATAGGGCCCATTTATTGGGAGTCATTATTATTGAGTATAGTATTACTATTGCACCTATAATAATTCTGAGTATCATGTTTACCGTTGTATTGTTAATTTTTTTATTTTTACCAAAACAAATATTTTCAGGGGACCCACTTTAGACTTTGCATTGGGGCCCACTATTTCTAGTTTCACTGCTGCCTGCAGATGTTATACATGCTGCATTGTATTGTGTATTTCTGAAAGAATTGGCAACTCAATTCACAGAAAATGGCATGGGCTATTGGGATGTGATGTACCAATGCTGCATGAAAATGCAAAGTCACATACAAACAGTACAGCCGAGAGACCGATTAAGATTTTCGGTGGAAACTTGATCATCCTTCCTACTGCCCTGATATTGACTTCTCTGAAGAGCTGAGAAGTGGCAACTGAAGTTTAACATTGACAAATGTGAGGTGTTGCATGTGGGTGGCAATAATTCCTGGTTAATGTACCAATTGTGTGGGACCACACTTAGGCTAGTGGAGACTGAAAAAAAAAAAAAAACTTGGGGATATTTGTGTAGTCAAGCATTAAGCTCCCTGAGCAGTACAGACAAATTGAAAATAAATAAAATAAATTTTCTGTTTATACTCCGGGACGACCAAACGGTCAGAGGAGTTCACAAAATAGAGAGAATACAAGAAACAGCACTGTATTCAGCAGTCACGGGCTTGAACCACGGTCACTCAAGACACGTGTACTTATGCACCCACACGCTGGACCACTAGGCTACGGCAGCTGCTAGTTCAACTCATGGGCTTTTGCCAGTGATATACAAGAATTTTGCCAGCAGGGACAAGAAGGTGATTATGCTGTATAAGGCAATGGTTAGGTACATCTTTAGTACTGCATACAGGTCTGGAAGCCTCACTTTAGGAAGGATATGAATCTGCTGGAATGAGTATAGAGAAGAGCAACAAGACTGATGAAGAGGGAAAAAGGGTGCTCTTGCCAAGAAAGGCCTCAGTTTATATTACAGTGTCTGGGAACTGCGAGAAGGTCTGATTGACATCTTTAAAGGCTTTGAATGAATTGAGTAAGCTAATTGCTTATAGCATTCTTCTCTTGCTCAGACTATACACATATGAGGAGCATAAATTCAAATTGAAGAAGGAGATTGCAGGATAGATAGGCAAAATGGGCCTTCAGCCAGTGAGTGGTTGATTACTGAAAATTCCATCTGATGTGGAAGTAAGTAGTTTGAATTAATTCAAGAAAGAACTAGACAAACTATTAGAGGGAGTGGATACGTGATATAGGAAGTTTTTGTTGGTTTTTATTTTATTTTTTTTTGGCTGATGCTATATGAGATTCGCTTTCTTGTATCGTTTGCCGCTACTGTGCTACTAATAATAATGATGCTTGTCTCAAAAGCAGACCATGTGTTTTTAGCAGAAAGTTCCCGGAATTTGAAAAAGCAGTAAGACAAATAGCCGCTCACGAACAGAAATTTTTACTTTATTTCATTTATTTATGCGGACTGTATTCCTTCCACAATACACTCGTCCCTACCTGAATTACTGTAATATTTAATTATTGCGAGACTGTCCGAAATCGAGTGCCTAAATAAGTGAGTGGTGCTATCTAGTGCCCAATTGAAGAACTTAAAACCATTAATCTCATTTAATATTTCAATGAAAGTCAGGGATATTTAGTATTGAAATAAAAACCCATCGTTTTCGAGAATGAACTGAGATAGAGAACCAACATATCATGAATGTCTAGCTGTGAAACTAGTCTAGAAGACTAGTTTCATAACTTCTTTCAATTCTGTGGGTTAAAATGTTATGATGCTTTAAACGGTACAGAAAATTCTCAATGTTGTTGAGACAGAGTTTATTTTGACTTAATGTTCTTGTAGTGGTTGCCCCGACAATACAGTGTTAAACTTCTCTTCTTCACGATCTCACTTCAGAATATATATAAAAAAATTACATATATACACCGGTGTTCAAAGAAAGTGCATCACCCCTTAAAATTGTAATTGTCGTCCGCATAACGTAAGTATATGGCAATATTTCTTACAAATTGCATCAGATAAGATTGACACGCGTTGGTGATGACGTAATATTGCATCAGCTGTTACTTTCAGCTATATAAGCACGCTGTGCAAGAGTAGCAGTCATTCCTTGCTTGTGTCAGGATGGGGAGTTACGTGCAGTTGATGCCACGAAGAAAGAGTGCTATTATTGATTTAGGTGTGGAAGGATGTTCTTCCCGTCATATTGCTTATAGAGTGTCTTGTAACCATCGACAGTGAGTATATTTCTTTCCAAATTCAAGAATACTGATTCTGCTGATAGGAAAAAAGGAACCGGACGCAAACGACTCTCTATGCCAAAACAGGACCGCGTTTTGAAGCGCCTATGCTTTAAAAACCATAAAGCTGCTTCGTCTGAGGCGAAAAGAGAATGGGAAGAACATACAGGAGTGGTAGCAAGTGCAGTCAAAAGACGCCTCTTCAAAAATGGACTTGTAGCCCGTCGTAATAAGAAGAAGCCCCTTCTCACAAAAAATGAAAAAGGCCCAATTAATTTGGTGTAAGGAGCATGTCAACTGGACCTCCGAGCATTGGAAGTCAGTTATTTTCTCGGATGAGAAGAAATTCAACATGTATGGCTCTGATGGGAGACAAACGATTCGCCGTACACGTGGTGAAGAATACCATCCAGACTGTATGGTGTCTACAGTGAAATTCCCTACCAGCCAAATGATATGGGGATGCATTTCGTATTGCGGAGTAGGTCACCTGCAGTTTACAAAAGGTTCCATAAATGCCAATGGATACCTTGCTATATTGGAAGACAAATTGCTGCCAACCATTAGAGACCAGTAACTGCATCTTTCAAGACGACTCTGCTCCTTGTCATCGGGCGAAAATTGTGAGCATGCACTTCTGTAGTTACTTTAGCCTTCATTTCTGTATTAGAGGTTCGAAAGTAATGTGTTTACACATTACTTTTGAATGTGTTGTTACAGTGAAAAAAATGGTTGGAACAACAGTCCATTACAATTGTTAGCTGGCCAGGAAACAGCTCCGACCTGAATCCTATAGAGAACTGTTGCCATTGTGAGGAATCTGCAGTTGCCAGAAAGAAACCAAATATCCTTCGTGAACTTCAGGAAGCCATAATTTGTGTTTGGAACCACGAACTATCAGTTGATTATCTTCAGAAATTGATCTTGTCAATGCCTCGACAGTGTGCTGCTGCTGTCATCAGATTTGTTTCTTTGTTTGTTGTTTGATTTTTAGGAGCATTAGCAACTAAGACCATATTTCTCCGGGATATGCGGTGGTCCCGTAGCAATATGGCCTTAGGTCTGTGGTCATTCCCTGACCTTTCCGCATCCTCCGTATTTGGTGGTGACGGGCTCGAACCCTGGTCTAATCAAGAAGCTTGTGCTACGCACTGCTGCTCCTTCCCACCTGGCTACAGAGGCGCCTCTGTCATCAGAGCCAGAGGTGGTTGAACTAAATATTAGTTTGCACCTGGTGAACTTTTCATTTTGTTTTTCCATTTAAAATGATAAACTGAAGCAAATTGAGGGCTTCTGATAAAATTTCAGCCACAATTGTCGTGTTTATCAAAACTGTTGTATAAAAGTTGCAAATGCTCATTTTGGAATATTTTGAGAGCACCTGTCAAATATTACTTAGCTTTGCCGTAACTATTAATAAATACCTTTTTTTTATATTTTTCTTTGTGTTGTTAGTCATTAATGCAACATACCATCGCGTAAAAGGGTTAGAAATGTGA